>NW_027498902.1:0-96396 GCF_021521415.1 Bidens hawaiensis
TGATTGTAAGAATCAAATATGAATATAATGTAAGCGTCAGGGTGGCAGGCCCTTCTAATACCTGGGCAAGAATAGGATGGCAGACCCTTCTAATACTGGGCAAGAATAGGGTGGCCAACTCTATGATATCGGTGCAAGAATTCGGGTGGCAGACACTTATAATATCTGTGCAAGAATGTAAGAATAAATCGTATGCTGTGTAAGAATAATGTAAAAATAATACTGAGTAATATTAGCGCGTAATAAAAGAACGTGTAACAATATGTATATGTGTAAGAATAATCCTGTAATTGTTAAACTAGAGCTCACTCAGCGTAGCTGACTTTTAGTATGCACGCAGGTAAATAAAATGAGGCAGATTGCTTGAGGGGGGAGGCACGTGGCAACGAAGTGAAGACTGGCATCGAAGAAAGAAGATTCACATGCTACTTATATTGTGTTTTAAGACAAGTTAACTTTTGTTAAAGACATGATTTGATGTTTGTAATGTAATGCATGACGTTTTAATTATTCCGCAAAAGTTTTAATTAACTCTGATTTTAGAACTGTGTTTATGAGTAAATCCAACACCAAAGTAGGGTTACTGGCAACGGGGCCTTACAATTGTCATTCTAAACTAGGAATTGAATCGTGTTTGTGATTATCCTTACTATATTCGGCCTAAATGACTCTGTTAATTAGGAAACAAGATTAAATATAACGCGTATTGGCATATTCTATGAACCGACTTAACCTAGAATCGATTATATATTCTAAGATTGATAATAATTCAATTGCTCGCGTCTGCAAACCTTTAGACCCAGCGCCAACCAAACCCCTTTGGTTAATTGGATTATCATTGGCCGTTTATACCTCGTTTGTCATCTTCATTGGCCGGCACTGTTGGTTCTATTTGACCCGTGTTTAATCAACGATTTAGGTAATAAATTATACGTTTGAATTCGTCTCGGTGTGCTTGACAAAAGCCCTAACATCAATTTATCAAACGTTTAATGGATTGATCAATTGATGATTCTAGGGTTCTTGGTTATAATATGTTTGTTGTTTATAATAAACCCATTTCAATGTAATAATAAACAAAACCCCCTAGCCCAGTGGCTAGGGGTGTGCGTGTAAGGATGTCCAGGCTGAGGTCGCGAGTTCGAATCTCTCCAGCCCGATTTTTTAGTTATGTTTTGTTAATAATTCGTTTAGTTATTTTATTAATTATTTAAACTATATTACCAATATTTAAATACACTATGTACTTAATATTTTTACAACACCAACCTTTAAACTAGTTGTGTTCCGAATCCTCGTTAAAAACCATATACAGTTATATGTATGAATAAGTGTTACGTATAAAAATAATTGATTTTTAATAAGGTTTAATCTAAAATATATATTTATTATAATCTCGTTAATTACGTATTAAAAATATAAGTATTTTATAAAAGATCATATTTTATATGAATATTATTATCTAATAATTATTCTTTGTTATTTACAATATGTATTTAAAAAGGAAATCTATTTTAATGGTGAAAATATATATAAATACATTAAATGTAATTTTGGTTTAAAATGATTATTTAAAACAAACATCTTTATATAGTCTATGGAAAATTGTAAATACTTAGTTATTTAAGTATTTTGTTTATAATTATAAATTTATTAAAGATATTCTATTTATTATAAAACTGATAAATAAAAGTAATAAAATTGATAATAAGTCTAAGTAATATTTAACTTTCACAAGAATACACTCAATCATTAATTCTCGAGTCTCTATCTAGTTTTAGATTCGTTATTGGATTCATATTTATTCCCGTAATTATTGTAATCAGGATTCTTGTCGATTACTTCCGAAGAGCGTGATTATTGCTTCCTTGTCGTATTCATTCCCGTTTGGCTTATTTGATCAGGTGAGTTTGATCATTCCCCTTTTTATACGCTGTTTTTGAACATTTTTGGGACATATGCGTACTTACTCATATTTTCTATCCTATATATATATACACAAACTCGCAAACATAATCATTGTGTGAATATCAGTTGAATGTTATTTGCTAATTGCTACATGTTTAATTGTTTACTTGACAACATTTGGAGAGGTCCAACATATCCCCTTTGTATAGGGTTCTCATTAGTATGATCATACGAACGTCTTAGTAACCGGAGCCCGATTCGCTTGGCAAAGGCAAACCGACAATTTAGTCATTGAAATCAATGCCCGATTCGCTTGGCAACGATTCATTGGCACACTAGCACGATTTGGTTATATACATGGTTTGTTAAGATTTGATTGATTATTACCACATAGATTGGTTTGCGTATTTAATATTTATTATATAATTATTTGTTGTGTCAAAATTGGTGATCATTTCACTCAACATGTGTTGTTGACAAACTCCATTTTCTACGCATATGCAGGATGCTTTGTATTAAAGATTGAAGTTGAACACTTAGACAAGACCTTAGAATATAAACAAGATAATCATTATTTGAGATTACATTCATGTATTTACATTGTTTGTTCTATTTGGATATTGTGTGTATTTATTTTTAATAAAATAATTAATTAGATATTGTCACATTTTATGTATTATAGTATCTTCGAGCTGTGAGCAATCGAATCACGCTCTGATATTTCCGCAGGGTGTAACACTATCCATTATGTCCTCGTTCTGTTATCTAGTATTTTCCTACAAAATCAAAACACATTGCTCTATTAAATAATGAGGGCAATATTGATTTGATGATAGAGATTACTGAACTAATATGCAGTGCTAATTGTAATTTTTTATTCACATATAACCATTATTTAATTAAAAGAAAAGAAAGAAAAAAACCAACACCTGACCGGTTCTGTACTTGGTAATTATTTGCTTATTTTATTTATTTACAACTCTTTTTTGGCATGTCCACTGCACTTAGAATAGTAAAACATTCAAATGAGACAGACTATAAATATAATAATCATCTTTTAAAACAAAAGAGAACCTTTTTGTTTAACTAGGTGAGACAAAAGTTACGCATATAATATACCATGTTAATGTTCTGCCTGTCAGAACAAAACAGAACTTTTTATTACATTACACCAAGAATTTAATTTTATGTTAGATTTTACTTCTTTTTCTTTTCTTTCTTTATTTTTAGTGAAAGCACATGATGTCTTGATTGATGTTGCATTTGTGCTTGCTTTAACTTATATAGTTCTATCTCTTTTAATTTGTATATACATAATTGCATGATAAGCTAATCACTTAGGCTATGAATTGTGATTTAGCTAGCAAATACTAGTTAAAACGTCACGCAAACATTGAGTTTTAACTAACTCATCCTTTAACTAGTGCAGTATGGGATAACTAGGTTTAATAATATATTAAAAAAAAAGCCAGAAAATGTGATTAATTATTAGTGAGACAGACCTACTTTTTCTATGCGTTTCACAACATTAAGGGGATGATGTTCCCCATCTATGGCACCACTTTTAACTAGCACAGTGCAGTATTGCGGTTTGTTATTGTGTTAACGACTGAGTTTTCATCTATAAAGCTCTTGGCATGATGCCACACTACAATTCTTTAGAAATGAATATTATAATTTAGCAAAAAAAAAATACAAGCATTAGAATACAATTTTATGACTAAATGGTATAAGCTGTAATTATTGTGAAAAGAACAAAACGTATGATTATAGATAACAAAAAAATAAAGCTGAATTCCCTCTCTCTCCTTCCTCTATCCATATCTCTTCTTAACTAGTCTCACCTCTTTTCAACAACACTACATAATTATTGTTGTACAAAAAAGACATAAATATAAGTCTAGAAATGTAAAAATGAAAAGGATAAAGGACAAAATAAGCCATTTTTATAAAATTGAGGGGGTTGGGAGTAAAAAAGGTGTTAACTTATGTGTCCTCAGAGCTTGGCCTTCTAACAAAACGCCCCTGCAAATATCACAAAACCAATGCAATTTAGCATTTCACAATATAATAACATTTTGGTATTCTTGTTTGTAATATTTATAAATCTAAAATCTTTTTAAGGTTGTAGTTACTTATATATATATATTCATTTTTTAAATTTGTGTAACACAATTTAAATGTCTAGATAGTTTATTGAACACTTTGTAGCACAAAATTTATTGTAAACTTTTGTTTACTTTCCATGAAGTTATGAAGTAAAATAAATGTACCTTGGATCTAGGCCGTCTATCAGCATTAACTTTTCGTACTTGGTATCTTATCTTTTTAGAGAATAAACGTGTGCGTTTTTTCTCCTTGTAACGCATCACACTTGCTTCTCTTAACCCACCGTTTTCTGAGAATAGATCTATTTGGGCTAACCTTGTCTGTCCACAGAAAACATAATAATATCAACAACAATATCATTGTGCGAGTATAATACTACAGAGCTTCTAAATAATAACAAAGAAATATAAATATTTTGAATTTAAGTTATCATTCAATAGAATTGGAAAGAAAATAAAAAAAAGGGGTGAAAATCATTACAACACTAACCTATTGAATAAAAAAATAATAAAAAAATCGAGTTTAAATAATATTTTTAATGATTATATTATTACATACATGCAAATGCAAATGTATAGAAAACACTCAAACTAGTTCACATATCTTACGACATATATAATTATATAAAGAGAGTTATGGTTTCATGCATCACTTTTGAAATCATACATCATTTTTTAACTCTAAAGGGTCATTTATAAAAGATAAACAAGCCATTTGCATGTTCAGTAAGCTAACATAAAAATCGAAACGATGTATGAGAACCAAATCCCAATATACTGATAAAATTATCAAAAACTAATTTTTCAAATTATAGAGAAAAGAGAGGTGAGAAATTTTATTTTAAATTTTTTAATATTAAAAAATGAATAACAAATTTTGTAATTTATGACGATATTACGGGGCAATTTTATAGAATAGTAACTAACTTTCAAAAGTGTTTCAATTAGGTCACTCAACTTTAAAAAGCGTTCCAATTAAGTCACTCAACTTTCATTCATGTTTGATTAAATTAAAGGTTTTAACATGTTTTTTTAGCCTTTTTCTTTTTTGTTTTACATAGGAAATGTTTTTTTATCTTTTTTTTAAGTTGACGTTAAGTGGCGACGTAAATTTTATTTTTTATTTTTTAATTTTAATATAATTAACGTTTTTTAATTTTTTTAAAATTTAACTACATATATCGCAAACTCCGACCCCCACATCTTATCCTCCATTTCTTTCTTGACGCACAAAAAAATCGGTGAGACTTGATTTGAAAATTTAGTGACCCGATTTGAAAAAAATATGCATTAGTGATTTAATTAAAACACTTTTGAAAGTTGGTTACTTTACAAGCAAACAACACTTACATGAATATCACCGTCGGCAGACTCCGACCCGGAAACCTCCTCCGGCAATGGCGACCCTTTATCCGACCAAGCACTCAAAACGTCGTCGTAATTCAACTTCAACAACTTATTATTATTATTTTCCTGACCAAAATACCCCTCCCCTTGATTCCCATTTCCCAATTCCAATTCCGGCCTTCTCATCAACTCCTCCACTCTCTTCTTCTTCTTTTCCACCGGAATATTCTTCACCTTCACCGGCACCGGCGACACATCCACCACAGTCACCGCCGGAATATTCCACCAGTTATTATTATTCTTCAATGCCTTGATCCCATTCTTCATCCCAAACCCAAAATTAAACTCCAGGTTCCCGCCAAATCCCAATCCCATCGGATACCCGTAACACGTATTCGAGTCGAAACAAGAATCATTATCATTTGATGATGGGTTATTGCTTGAAACACCCATGATACCATCAATCCCCTCTTCAATCTCCTCATCCAGCATTGACTCCGTGTCGAATTCCATTGAATTGATGGAATTCGAGTCGGAATCATGACTCCGGAATTCAATTCCGTTCGGAACCCGGTGACACCCCGCGTTTTTCGACCCAAATGCCAAACCGGGTTTGGTTGAAACCGGGTTCCGGGTGGAGTTTTCCACCACCGGAAATGGAAACAACAGTTCCGGTGGTGGGTCGCAAAACGGGTTACCATTTTGTAACCCGTTAAATGGTAACCTGTTTTGCGCGGTGCACTTGGAAAGAGTACTATTATTATTTGTGAGGTTTTTGGTGGAGAAGACTTTGGGGCAGGCAATGGAAAGAAGCACAGCTGCTTCATTGTATGTTTGGTTGGGTCTTTTACGGGGAGTTCGCGGTTTTCGGTTGGAGATGGTTATAGGGGAATTGCTTGATTCTGAGATTGTGGAAGATGGAGATGATGAATGGGAGGTTCTACTAGAAGTCATTGATGGGGATTTGATAACATTTTCAATGTCAAATCCATAAGCTCTGCCTGTGGCACCGGTTAAGATGGATGATGACATTTTTGCAACACAAAACTGGGTAGCGGCAAAGCTTGTTATCCGTTTCTGTTTGCGATGTAATCACTGCTTTTTAGTTTTATAAACAAAATATGACCTTTTAGAAACTTAATATAGCTCTAAATTCATGAGATTTTAGAGAAAGATTTGAACTTTATGGTTCAAGATTAAGGAAAATTTGGAAAACCCAATTTCAAGATTTTAAAGAAATTGATGAAATTGAGTAGAATTTGACATAAAGATTGGAACTTTATGGTTCAAGATTATGTGTTTTTAGTTCATTTCAATGAATTATGAAAACCAAATTTCATAAATCAAAGAAATTGATGCAAATGAGTAGTATTGGAAATTTAATTCATCTTCAAATTCTTGAAATATTGACAAGAAGGTTGAAACTTTATGGTTCAAGATTGTGTCATCTCAAATAATAATGAAAACCCAACTTCACAAATGAAAGAAATGAGTGGGAAATGAGTTGAATTTGATGGAAAAGAAAAACCCTAAACCCTAAAGGTGTGTGTCTGCTTTTGGATGAACAAAAGTTGGATTCTTTATAAAAATAAGAAATGGAATAGAATTAGAATAGAATAAGAAAAGGAAGAAATCCCAGAAACACTTTAGTTTTCTAGGACCAACAAAATTCAGCAAAAATGAGCCTTGAATTTATTAAGGACAGAGTTTGCTCAATTAAGAAAGTGGAAGTGTAGAGCTCAAAGAGAGTGGTGTAGTGTATATAACTATATATAGTATGTGTTATGTACACATATTTGTAAAAAGAGATTGAATGCTCAAATCCCAAGATTATCTTGAGTTGGGTTTACAAGAAAATATCCTATTGCAATGAAAAAAGACCAAAAACTGCAAATACAAAAAGACAGATAAGAGATTATAGAGTCACGGGGTGTGGAGAAGAAAGATAAAAAGAGAAGAAGAGATCTGTTGTTTAGTTCTGTAAATATGGCAGGAGACCCACCTCTCTTTTTCTCTTTGTAACTTGAATAAAAATCTTCTCTCTCTAAATCATTCTCATACACAATGTTTTACACGAATTTGGAGGATACCAAACCAAATAAACCGGGTGCAACTGATAAACCTGAAATCCGAAACATTTAGGACGACTGAATGAGCATTCGGATATGGTCAGATATGTGATTAATTTTAGAATATTTCTTGGGTACAAGACGGATAATGTTAGGTATTGCATGGCCTGATTACCCTAAACATATACACATGTTTGGCCGATCAATATCTGTAAACAATCTCGTTTCGTTTTGTTTTAATTTTTTTTTCCTTATTCTTTTAAGTAGAACTAATTTCTTGTTTTAGAAATTTCACCAGGTAATAAAGATATATGTATCTATGTCATAACTGGTAAGTCTTAGCATGTAAATGGATATATCATATACCTAACACATATGAGACATGATTTTACGTTTAGATATGAGACTAAGATTATTACTATATTCTCAAATTCGTCACATTGATCCCAGCTAAATTTAATATGCTACATGTTTCCTATTAGGTTTCTAATGTCAAGTAATATAATAAAGCACACATAAAGATAGTCTTAGTAAGCCGTTTGGGAAATAAAAGGAATTCCACCTCAAAACTAGAGTAAGGAATTTTTATTCAAATTATTGTAAATTAAACTAGAGGATATCGACACATATTTCTAATAATTTTTTTTATAAAAAATAAATATAGAAGATGATGATTGTCTAATAACTAAAATAATAATGATCAATGAATTTGCTTCAGAAAACTTTTGAGTTGTTGCTATTGTATTAGTGTATTAAGGAATCTAACTGATATATTAAAGCAACATAATTTTGTTCACATGTTTTTCACCTAGATTGTCTATATAGGCTTTCATATAATCAATGTTCCATAAATTTAATTTTCACATATTCACAATAAAATTTTAATCAATGATATTGACTTTTATATTTTTGTAACTTATTAATGTAATTATGATATTAATTATTCTAATTATTGTTAAAATTAAAAACTTAATAAATTACTAGGTTTAAATTATTCATCGTTTCTTCTTTAAAAGGCACATGTTTCATTCAAAAATCATAACGCTCCCCATCGTTTGTAACCAGATTTTTCGCCTCATCTATAATCGACATTTTTTGTTTCAAAAGGTTTTTGAACGAAAACTTTACACGGGTGAAAATATAAGTTTAAACCTGGTATGTATTTGTAAGCTTAGTTTTCAAATAATATTACAAAATCTGTTACTAATGTGTTTTTTTATTTTTTTTCAGGTATAATGGTTCATTTATATTATATTATTCCTTATTTACTGTATTATTTATTTATAAAATATTTTCTTTTTATATTATAGACATAGTTTAACATCTTTTGTAATATCTACTGGTAAAAAACTTATGTCAAATATTTGTGTTGATTGAATATGTTTTTTACATTTTATATTGTTTCTTGATATGTTTTCCACCCGTGTATAACACGGGTTATTATCCTAGTTATAATATTTCTTAATAAATTAGATATGGTTTTAGTGGTCTAAAGAATTCCGTTTGTTTAAGAGATTACCAATGTTCATATATAACTATCACATATTATAGATATTTATTTTATATCTATTATCAAATTGTCAACTTTTATATTTACAAAATCGATTAATATATTTGAAGAAGTTTTTGTAGATATTTTTACACGATAAAATATCAAAATGACACTTGGTAATATGAGGTTTGCAACTTTAAATTTTGTCTCACTTTGTTGGGAAAGTAAAATCAAAGTGAAATTGATCTTTTCATCATTCCATAAAAATCAAGTAAATTCCAAGGGTGCTACTATATCAACAAAGTGTGGTATCTAATCCCAATCATGGGCATATGCAAAGATGATAAAAAAAAATATATCCCTTTTGGATAGATTTCTAAGTATGTCACCCATACCAACTAACAAGGCAACAACACTTTGAAGTCCAATAATTTAATATTTTAATAACATATATAGAGATGATAAAAATGTCATTTTATAATATAATATGTAAAGGTCTCTACAAATCATTAAATATATATCATGATGATTTTATCTTACAAATAAATCAACCTGATGGCTTGAGAGAATAGGTGTTTTATATTTTTTGTTTTTTAATATTTATTTTTTGGATTTTAATTTTCTTTATTGTAAGAAAGTTAATAATATACTTAGGTTTAATAATAAAAGGGTTTCATAAATAAATGATATGTTATAACCCGTTTAAAAGCTATCTGGATTTGATGACCCATGACCCGCTTATGTTTTTTACTATAAACTTGTGTATTAATTATAAATAATATCTTTTTATTTTTAAGTTGGATATTAAATTTTAGTATATCCCTATTTTATAGAATTTTCATATCAAATAATTGGTAAGATTAATTTTTAATTTAATGAGATGTTATAACTCATTTAAAAGTTATCTGGTTTTGATAAGCCTCATACACATGAATTTGGGTTAAATCAATGAGAGGCCCCCATCTAAAAATCAAGCAATTTGGTGGCTTTCATAAAAGGGGGAGCGACCACATTGTGACACATAGGATTTTACGGGTTTCATTTATATATATTATAGATAGATATAAATATTTGTGTTATATTGTATCATATGTGTGTTTAGACTCATCGCTATGGGGGCGCGGAAAGGGGAAAGGAAGGGGGGAAACACCATGGCTGGGCGCGGTGAGGTGGGGTGCGGAGGGGGGAAGGGTGGAGGGGACGATGGGCGCGGTGAGGGGTGAGGTGGGGGGCCCACCACCAACGGCTAAATTTTTTTGACCGTTTAAAAAAAATTAAATAATATAAAATACTATATATATATATATATATATATATACCATTCACCCAATCTCTACAAACATCCCATTCTCCTATTTAAACTTTATAAAACTTTCTCCCCAAATATATCTTCCGACTCATCTTTGACACCCGACTTCGAGCCCGATATCGACGATATTTCCAATTCGGATTCAGAGGATGAAGCGATATTTAGTGTCGTTCTAGAGGCTGCGCGACTCGTAGTCCAGCATTGCGAAAGCTCACAACTACTAAAAAGACGGCCTCATCTTCAACGGAATCGCGTAGGTGTGCATGACCGGTTGATGAAAGATTATTTTTCGCCGAACGCGACTTTTGATTCGGAACGATTTCGGCGCTGTTTTCGGATGAGTCGCCAACTATTTTCACGAATAGTTGGTGATTTAGAAAGCGTTTATGCATTCTTCCAACAACGGGCGGATGCGAGAGGTAAACCGGGATATTCAACAATGCAAAAATGTACGGCGGCAATTCGCCAACTAGCGTACGGGACTGCGAGCGATACCATGGAAGAGTAGTTACAGATGTCGGAGACAGTGGTTCGTGAAGCCTTCACACATTCTGCGAATGTGAGTATTAATATTCTAATTATTTATTTCAAAACCGTAACATTTTGAGCATGAATTTCATAAATTTTGTTAAACTTAGGTATTCCACAACTATATCATAAAAAATATTTGAGGAAGCCGACTCAAAGCGACGTACAAAAAATATACGAGGTGCATCAACAAAGACACGGTTTTCCCGGGATGCTTGGTAGCCTCGATTGCACGCATTGGGAATGGGAAGCCTGTCCTGTTGCTTAGTAAGGTCAATATCATCGGGGTGATCATGATGGCCCAACAGTTATTCTTGAGGCGGCTGCATCATTTGATCTTTGTATATGGCATGCGTTTTTTGGGACGCCCGGTGCAAACAATGATGTAGTTGTGATTAATGCATCCCCTATTTTTGACCGCCTCATAGACGGAGTCTCGCCCGACATCTCATTTTCCATGAACGATATCAACTACGAATACGGATGTTATCTAGTCGACGGTATTTATCCGGAGTGGGCCACGTTGGTTCTTAGCTTTACGTGCCCGACTGATGAAAAACGTCAATATTTCAAGAAAAAACATAAGTCGGCAAGAAAAGACATCGAAAGGGCATTCGGTGTATTAAAGAAACATTGGTCTATCATTAGACAACCGGCTAGTCTTTTACAAATAGATAAGTTAAGAAACATAATGTACACTTGCATTATCTTGCATAATATGATATTGGAGGACTCGGGTAGAGCAGTTTGTCAAGGCGAGTACAACGATGAGCCAGAGCCGATCTGTACACTAAACGAAGATGAGAAACTTGCTAATTTATTAAAAACATGAAAAAGGGAAATGAATTTCAGCTTTCGATCGAATTTGATTGAACATCTTTGGAGTAATAAGTAAGATGACGGCGAGGACGACGACTAAAAATAGCTTTAATTTTTTTATATGTTTTTTTATTTATTTATTTTGTATTTCAGTATTATTGTATTTTTTTATTATTGTATTATATATTATTGTATTGGTTTTTTTGTTTAAATAAAATAAAATAAAATAAAATAAAAAAGGTTGGGCTTCGAAGCTCCCTCACCATAAAGAGGCATTATGCCCTGGGGCTTCGATGCCCCCAGTGCCTATGTGGCGCTGACGTGACACTGTGGAGGGACTTCAAAGCCCCCCACCATAACACGCAGCCTTAATGTCATTACACGTTTATGATGTGTAAGATAATTTTGATAGTGTACAAACTTAGATTTCATGTTAAATATTAACTTCTAAGTGATAGTATTTATTTCATGTAAAAACTAAATTAAGTTACTAATGAAGATAAAAATTATTATTATTATTATTATTATTATTATTATTATTATTATTATTTACGATTTTAGGGTTGCATGCCATCATACACGTAGTTGCAATTATTTACTTGTAAATCCAAGTTTCTTAATCTTGAAATTGGCCAACACTAGAACCCATCACAAAAAATTTTCATGCTCGATCTCATCTCATACATTTTTTTATTAGTTATCTATTTCTAATGGACAATCTGATGGTAAAATGTCTCCCATCTATATATATGTCGTTAATAGATGTAGGTAACGAGCCGTTCTAAGAAAATACATTAGTTATTTAATTATTATATTTATATACATATATAATTATAATGTAATATCTATAACATGATTGCATATTAGTTTTTTTTATCATTTGTATGTAAAATATTAATGATTAAATATAGTTATTATTATATTAAACCAGACTTTTCATATTTAAATAATATCAGACGAGTTTCAATCTAGGCTCGACCGGATTCGATCTTTTAACATCCCAGTGCTAGTTAAATTTAAAAGTAGTGTTTGGTTAGTTGGAAGAATATTGTAACACTCATCAATTGTTGTGGTCGATCGATATAAGTGTAGTATGGGGACAAAAGGATCGATATGAGTATAGTATGGAGACAAAAGGTTTCTTGAGAGGACTTTTTAAAATCAGCTGTTAAAAAACTTTCGTTGAATAAATCTTAATTAAAAGTTCAAAATTAGTAAACATAAAACCATCTTCTAAACACAAACAAATTTATGTTTTCTAATAAACGTTGATTGTTTGCATTGTTGATTGTTTGCATTATTTAAAACAAATTAGGTGAAAATATGTAGTCTTGTTCACAACAATGGTCATATTTGCTTTTATTGACCAGTATCGTAATTATCCTTATGCATTTGTAAACATTCTCTTTTATATACTAATGTATCAATAAATTTTGGTAAATTGAAAAAGAGTTTCAATTTTTATTGAATGATAATCAATTAATTCCCTGAACAAAGAACATAAACTGAAATTTATCAACCTGTTTTTGAGATTGGGTTGTACTCCATAGTACAATAATGGGCAAAAGCAAATTACTCTTATCTGCTGACATGGCGAGTAGTGATTGGATGTTTCAGATTTCTGTGATGACGTGGAATATTGCTTATTGGTGGAAAGACCCAGAGAAAAGGATTTCTTTTCATAGGGTGAAAAGAGGTCTAAGATGTGTGGCAGATGGATCGCCTACGCTCCCTAGTTTATATTCATTGGCTTCAAATTACAAGTATACCCAGTCTCTGTTTTTTTTGTTTAGTTTTCTATTTTTATTTTAAAATTAATTAGAAAGTTACTAAATGAGAAGTAATTTACTCTTAAAATTTTAAAATTTCTGAATCCATTTATTGGTAAAAATAATTAAAGTGTATACTTTTAGAATAATTGTATTTTTGTGAAGATTTATAAATATAAGAGAAAATCAAAAGGTGAATAATCCCATTGTATTTTGAAATAAATAAATAGGGATATAAAACATTATAAAATCAAGAAACATGTTCATTTCTCTAATAAATGTAAACCTTTTCTTTTCATAAATTGATCATAAAAGTTTTATGTTTTAAAATGGTTTTTTTTAAGCTAAATTAATGTAGTTTTCATTTTTTTATAAATTAGCCATAAAGTTTTTGTCCCGAGATCATTAAACTAAAGAAAGAAAAGGAAAAGAATCTTAGGAAAAGAATCATTTTCTTTCTTTTTCTTTTCATTTCATTTCCTTGTATCTTCGCTAACTTTTTTTCCATTCAAATTAAAAGGAAACAAAACCTTCCGTTTTACCCTTACTATTTCTTCAAATTCCTACCCTTTCTTTCCTTTAATGAAACGCAAAAACACACATTTTCTTATTTCTTTCCTTTTCTATCCTTAAATGAAACTCGAGAACACAACCAATCTTTTCTTTTCTACATTTTCCTTTCCTTTCCTTTCTTTCCCTGAATGATACTCATGAGCACAACATGAAGCTTTTGCCACAAAGTTGTATTATACAATTTTGATTAAAAAAAATAATCAAAGTATGCATGTGTGTTTAATTTTTTTCTTGATGTTCAAGTATAAATTTAGTGACAAATTGAATCAACGTTGACATTGGTATCAGTATATTTTTGGGTTTTGATCAATGTTAAATAAGTCGGTATCATTTTAGGCATATCATAACTTTACTTGTTTATATAGTTTTTGATCGATGCAAAACGCAAAGTGAATTCTTCCATTCCGGTGGTTCATTAAGTTTATAGACATGCATTTGATATATAATCATAATCATCTTTAATAAACAAGTAACATTGCAGGTTGCATAAGCTTAATCATTATTAACACAAGGATCAACCATGCATAATTAAAGTTTAAACTAGTGTCCCAGCATGCATAATTATAACACAGTAACACACATTCATATTCACCCAAATCACCATATATTTCCTACTAAACATAGTTTAAACGAATGCTTTTGAGTTCATAGTTACATAGCCTCACTTTGCCCTTTTAGTTTTTGATTGGAAAGTTTCCAGATGCCGGGATCATAAGGATCGGCCCTCACAAAACACGTAAGTATTGCAGCTACCAAATAAGAGAAGTGTTGATTTAAATTGTTGGTCGAGCTCGCTACTGAAAGACAAAGTAGATACATAAAACAACTTTACCATCGAGAAGACTCAGGCCTATCAATACCAAGTGAACATTGTTGTTTAGAAGTTACCACCGAAGTCAAGTATCCGTTCTAAGATAAAATTCTAGTCAATCACAATTATGATAATTTGTACCTATATATTCGTAACTAACTACATGAGATTTGTGACTATAACTTGTAAAGGTGAATATTTTGGAGAGATTACTCGCAAAACCGCTAAGGAGAGATTAGTGTGTTTCACCTCTAGATGTAGTTCATTGTTTTGTAAGTTATAACTAACAATCTTGTAATATTCATATCAAAGATTGGTGATACCTTTGAAATACAATGGAGGTTTAAAGTGATTATGTGTTTTCATTATTATTCGGTTTTTATCGTTCATTTTCTTAGTATTTAGTTAAACAGTAACCAATTAGGTTAATTCTGTTGCATTAATCTAATTGAGTGCGCGAGCACAATCTTGATTGATCGACAAGTGGTATCAGAGCCTGTGCTCGGATTTGTTTATCTAACTTTTCGCATCCCAGATTTCATGGCCCAGGGCGCATGACATGATTGGAATTATGACTTACAAATGCAGTTAGAGATGCATTGACAAAGTTCGTCATTCAAGAGGATTTGCCGTTTGGCCGATTCGAAAACTCGTGCTTGGCGCATATCATCCAAAGAACTACCCAACTATGTTATGTACATGTAAGTCACACTATTTTTAGACGTGATTATCTTAAAATGTGGAAAGACACTAAAAATGATTTACTTTTAGATTTGATAACTCAGGAACCAGTGCGAATTTTTAAGTTGTAATGTTTGGGACCATATGATTTACCTGATTTCCATATGTTAGTTTACTTAAAACTTTCAAATTAGAAAACAAACTTTTATCTTTATTGCTTGATAACGCGTTGAATAATTCCGCCGTAATTGCATAATTAAAACATAAAACAATTTGTGACATCATTTTTCCATAATTGTTGTGTTACACACATTATTTACTTTGTTGTTGATGCATACAAATTTATATATCTTTTCAGCATTAAAATATCTCCAAATATGTTTAATATCAACAATTATATCAAAATAAATAACACTAATATTTATAATTTCTACTTCTATGTAAATATAGCCTTAAACAATAAAACGAGCCGATATGCGAAAAAACAAAGATGTGAAAACTGACTCAGCATACCCCCCATATTGAAGCAAGGCATGGACATGCTACAAACATAAGAGGAAAAGACAAAATTCAGAAGCCACAACATGGCCCATGTTGACAACAACATGCCCCCATGTTCAAAGTACAAGAGGGAAAGACAAAATAGAAGCTTCCTGACTCAACACGGGCCATGCTGACATCCACACGCCCCTCATGTTGACAGTACAAGAGAAAAGACAAATAGAGGCTTCTAGGTTCACCACGGCCGTGTTCAGAGTCAACACGGGTCGTGCTCCCTCTTCTGCTGTACTTTCTAACAACGAGCATTTAATACAATCAAACAAATGATCAACACGGTCGTGCCCATGTCAACACAGGTCGCGTTGAGAGCCCAGCTCAGCCTATAAATTAAATGCTCATCCACCATATTCAATGGACTTGAAAGGTCACTTAATAAACTTCACCCACTTACTTTCACTACCATTAATAAGGGAAATTATCCCATCCATCATACACTTTGAAGATCAAGGAGATTAAACTCTTGAAAGAAGTTATTAGCATCAAAGATTACTCCTCCAAATTGGTTGGATTGTTCTAATATGATCATGTTTGTATATATTACTTTGATGTATAACATTATGCTTAGTATTGGCTAAACTTTCATAGTATTATTTTGGTTTTTAATGAATCTTAATTAAAGTTTATGCAAAGCTTATGCAACAAGTTCTTCAGTACTCAACCAAATCGTTTATAATGTATTTAAAAATTAAAATTATCCAAGTATGAAGTGAGAGGCCTGGTATTCTATGTGGAATTATGACACTAATGAAAAAGAAATTTATAAAATATCATAAAGATATGGCGCGCGGGTTCATATTGATTCCTCCAACCAAATTCATCACTAATCAAACTCCAATTGGCATTCAAACATTCAGAATTCATTAACTCTTAAATGGGCTATGAGCTGAGACCTCTTGACCTGTTAATTCAATATTCTTTTGACTCGTTTAATGCAAACCATGCAAAAATTTGTAAATGAAGACTTTCAAACCATTTGAGATTTCAACACCTTAAAAAACAACCAAAATACAATCTAACCTTTTTTATTATAAGATTGATATTAAAACAGTAATTTCATCCATAAAATAATAATATAATGTATTTTACGTGTTAACCATACCTTTTGATTTAGACATATTCTAATAGTCTTATTATAAGCTCATCCTTATCAGTATGTGGCAATTAAAACATATTTTTTTTAATTAAAATCTTCAATTTGGTCAAATTGGATTGATTTTACCTATATATACACCCATTATCAACGCTTAAATTTTATTAATTTTGTATATTTTGTATATATTCTCATGTCTACCAAAAAAAAACCCTAGTTGTTCAAACTTTCATTCACCATAGAATTTCTATAACTTCCAACAAGATTATATATTTAAGTGGGATATCTATCATCTCTAACCCATTTAACAACATAAACACATCATATTTTTAGATTTTTAACTTATTTTCATGACTTCTTGCACCCAAATCATGTAGTTTAAGATTGAACCAAGTGCTTAATTTTGGTTTTACATCACTATATTGTAGCTATATATGATCTCCCAGACTTTATTTTATCTCCAAGTTTTATAGAATTAAGCTTCGTCTCTTTGTTAATCTTATCACCATAGAGCTCTCTTTAACACACACTACTGCACACTTTGATTAAGACTAAGAAGAGATAATATGTGTATCTAAATGCTATTTCACATTTGATCACATAAACTAATGCAGTCCTTAATTATCGTTTCTTTTTATGAAATATTTACTTCGAAGTAAAGAAAACTTCCACTCACACCCTTATTAGTTCCTTTTTTTGCCACAATTAAGAACTGATTCAATAAATTTGAGTCAATCCTGTTGATAACATACAACCGATCAAGACGCTAGCTAGATGATAGGAAACAACCAAACACCTGTCCACGAACTACACGATTTGGACGGTGAAAATTAAAGCCATATTCCGAGTGCAGGGCTTATTAGAGACTATTGGACCGATTACGGTAAACACGGTTAACCCAAAATTAAGCTATGCCGGAAGAACTCGTTGTCACACCCGCCGGCCGAAGGCGGAAACGCCGGGGGTGTGCGTAGATTGAAATCATGCACTTGGTATTAAATGTAAAAACTCTTATTAAAATAAACCAACAAATTATTCAAACCAAATATAATCCAAATAGAAAACATCATTCATTAAACTTCAAAGTCTGACTCATTCCCTACATGAAACTTCAAGAATCTCCATAACTTAATTTCCATCACCTAAAAAATACGCGAGAGTGTCAACTAAAATAGTTGGTGAGAACATAAGTTTTTAAAAATAAGTTTTATGTTGAAAACATTCCATATGTGTTAAGTTACTTGTATACTTTTGTGATTACAACCAAACCTCTGACACGTTTAGTGATTCGTCTAATCCATGATTAGACTATTATGTTCAATGTTTAACGATTGTCGGATCCTGAACACACAGGCCTCTACCCTAGGCCTGCGTGGGTGGGTCGAGCCAATAGATCTATCATCATACTACGACGGGATTAACAAGTTAATGGCTGTCAATGCGATTAAGTATACCCTTGTAATGGTCACACATAACGAATATTATGAAATAAAGCTTGAATCAAATAGAATGTATAAAACATAAAATAAATAAGTTGCATGTTTCCACCCTGAAGTATAAAGCGTTTAAAAGCATGTAAAAGGGGCTATGAACTCACCTTGCTTGACGGATGAACACGAACATGAGCAAGAGTTTGTTGAACCGTTCACGGGATGCCCTAGATTAAGTTTTGATTTTTTAGTAGTTAGAGTGTCGCATACTAGAATGTTCTAAACCAAGAGCATGACCTCCAGCAAGTTGATTCCTAGGTAAGAGTCACGGGTCAATGGTATTATTTACGCCACTCTTGCCTTTGATAGAACTGTTTGCTTATCAGATACATACATACTTGGTTTATACTCTATTTGTATACTAACTCAAAATGTTTTAGAATGGTTTTGGTAAATAATAAAGTTCGAGGTTTAAAGTTTAATATCATATAGTTTGGGTGTTTATTGACATTTAAGAAAGTACAGGGTTTAAAGTGTAAATATTATAGTTTAGGATATTTATTGATATTTATGAAGTATATGGTTTAAAGTGTAAATATTATAATTTAGGATATCTATTGACATTTATGAAAGTATAAGGACCAATTATGTAAATATAATTTTTATTTATGATAACTTTATGAGTTTTTAAAGATCATAAGAATATTTTATAGTTTTTCAGGAAAAAATTATACTTTGATCTAAAATTTTGAGAAAATAATTATGATTTCTTGGAATAACGTGATCATCATAATTTTTTAGAGCAAAAAGTAAGGGTTTTATTAACAACTTATGATGATCATGATGAGAGTATATGAACACGATGAAGATTCAAAGTACATGAACATAAGAACAAACTAAAAGAAATTCATAAGAACAAGATCAAAATCAAAGAAAATATGTAAAACTTACTTGATTATGCTTAGAGAGAATTGATTTTGTGTGAAAAATAATGAGAATGAGAGGGTTTATTTATAGTGGAGTGTAGGAGGTTTGAATACCATTGAGATAGAGATAAAACTTGTTTAAAGATTAAAAGATAAACTAATATTAATAACTAGGTTAATAACCCGTGTAATACACGAGCTAAATATATGATAAATATAAAATCAATAAAAAAGAGTTTATATATGGTATAATTTAGGAATGTATAACAATTTCTCACATATGAAATTAAATACTACATTATACATAAATTTGAAAAATGATTAAATACAAAAATTATTCATAAAACCTTCAAATATCTCATTGTACATAACATATGTGGTTTTCCCATATTAATTATTCAATGGTACGAAAGGATAACTTTAAAGTTTTAAAATGGAAAAATAAATTAAGAGTCAAGTCAAGTTTAACTAATTTTCATATAAGGCAAATTCTGGTACATACACACACTCGAAAAAAGACTTTTAATAGTTTAGGCATATGTGAGTTGTTTTACCCAAATCAAAAGAATCTTTATAATAATAATATTTTAAAATTAAGTATTTAAAAAATTAGTTTAAAAGACGCAATAAATAAATAAACATTTAACGTTTTTTTAATTTCTGAAAATCACATTAAATAAGAGTTAATGAAAATTTAATTTAGGATTTTTAAAAATAATAGTAAGTGTAGCAAATTAATTTAATAGATTTAAATAAGGTTTAATTTTGAAAATAGATTATATGCAATCCTATGTGGACACTTTAAAAAAATGCAATGTGTCCACATTGTTTTGCTTTAATATATTAGTAAGATTATAATAATAATGATAAACTTATAAAAAATAATAAAAAGATGTATCCATTTGTAAAGTGTCGTGCACTTTTACAAAATAAATTTTCTTTATTTTTTTTAAATTAAAAGAATTAGATAAAGTAAAACTTGAGAAACAAGATTAAGTTAGAAGGTTCTAGAATGTTTAATTTTTAAATCACATGTCTAATTTAAATATACTTAAGATAAAATAATAATAACAAAATATTTTGTTACATGTTATAAAATATTAATCTATGCATTCCGGTTCAACGTGTCATATTAACGATTGAGCACGATTATGATGAAATGAACATAGGATCATATATTTACGCATATAAAGATAATGTTATTCAATAAATAACACATAATTCAACACTAATAAATGTAGATGATGAAATAAATGCAAAAACTTTATTAAATATGAGCATAAAAGACTAGCGTTTTTGCAAGAAATCCATAAATGTTACAGTCTCCCCCACTTAAGGGAATTTCGTCCCGAAATTAAATAGTGGAAAATGCTTTGGATTGAAAAAGATGAGGGTATTTCTGTTTCATTTGTTCTTCAAGTTCCCAAGTAAACTCGGGTCCTTGCTTGTAGTTCCACTTCACTTTCACTAGACGGATTCGACTTCGCTTGAATTTCTTGACATCACGATCCACGATTTTGATAGGTTCCTTAACAAAGTGAAGTTTATCATCAATGTGAATATCATCAAAGGGAATAGGCTAAGTGTCATTGGCTAAGCATTTCTTGAGGTTAGAAAAATGGAAAGTATCATGAATACCACGCAATTCCTGAGGTAGTTTGAGTTTGTATGCCACTGGACCAATCCTTTCAAGAATCTCAAAATGTCCAACATGCCTAGGAGCGAGTTTTCCCTTTTTTCCAAATCGAACAACACCTTTCTAGGGGGGAAACTTTAAGTAAGACTCGGTCTCCACCTTGAAACTCATGTGGTTTCCTTCGATTGTCGGCATAACTCTTTTGTCGGTCACGAGCGGCCTTAAGTCTTTCTTGAATGATGGTAATCTTATCGGGGGTTGCTTGGACGATTTAGGGACCAATAAATTGCGAGTCACCAATCTCGGTCCAAAATACAGGTGTTCAACATTTCCTACCATACAAAACCTGAAAATGAGCACATTTGATGCTAGTATGGTGGCTGTTGTTATAGGAAATTTAATGAGAGGTAGGTGATCATCCCAATTTCCTCCAAACTCGATTATACAAGAGAGGAGCATGTCTCCCAAGGTTTGGATGGTTCTCTTAGTTTACCCATCTGTTTAGGGATGATAAGCTGTACTAAGATCCACACGAGCCCCCAAAGAATTTTGAAGGGATTGCCAAAAGTTGGAGGTAAAACAGCTGTCACGGTCAGAGATTATAGATAAGGGAACACCATGACATGTCATGATTTCGTTCATGTAAATTTGAGACAACCTCTCCATTTTTTAGGTTTCACTAATAGGGATGAAGTGAGCAGATTTGGTGAGACGATCGATTATAACCTAAATAGAATCATGCTTACGAGTGGTTTTTGGTAGTTTAGTGATGAAATCCATGGAAATTTGATCCCACTTCCATAGCGGAATCTCGGGTTGTTGAAGCAAACCCGAGGGCTTCCGATGTTCGGCTTTAACTTTTGAGAAAGTGAGACACTTCCCAACATATAAGGCTATGTCCTTCTTCATACCAGGCCACCAATAGAATTCCCTAAAATCGTGGCACATTTTATCAGCTCCCGGATGGATCGAGTATCGAGTTTTGTGGGCTTCATCAAGGATAAGATTTCAAAGGTCTTCAGAATTTGGAACCCATATGCGTCCCATGAAGTAAAGTACTCCATCGGACTTAGTTTCCAATTGCTTTTCGACTCCATAATCCAATTTGGTCTTGAGATTGTTTTGGGCTATCACTTGGGCTTGAGCTTAAAGAATTCGAGCCTTAAGGCTAGTGTGAACAATTATCTCCATGGCCCGAATACGAGAGGGTTTAACTCTTTGCTTTCGGTTTAGTGCGTCGGCTACGACATTCGCTTTCCCGGGGAGGTAGCGAATTTCACAATCGTAATCATTGAGAAACTCGACCCAACGTCGTTGCCTCATGTTGAGTTCTTTTTGGTTGAGGATGTGTTGCAAGCTTTTATGATCAGTATAGATGACACATTTAGTTCCATAAAGGTAGTGTCTCCAAATATTTAGAGCGAAAATCACCGCACCTAACTCAAGATCGTGAGTGGTGTAGTTTTTTTCGTGGATCTTGAGTTTTCGAGAGGCATAAGCTATGACTTTGTCTCGCTGCATGTGTACACAACCGAGACCTTGATTTGAAGCATCACAATAGACAATCAAATCATCGTTTTCGTCGGGAAGGGTTAAGGTGGGTGCGTTACAAAGGTTTTGCTTTAAGGTTTGGAATGCGTCTTCTTGCTCTTGTTCCCAAATGAACGGCTTGCCCTTTTGAGTTAAGGTGGTGAGAGGTAAGGCTATTTTTGAGAAATTCGAGATGAAACGACGATAATAACCAGCTAGACCAAGGAATGAAAGAATTTTTGATGGGGTTTTCGAAGCTTCCCAATTTTTGATGGCTTTGATTTTTGCGGGGTCCACGTGTATACCTTTATCGTTGATAACATGACCCAAAAATTGAACTTCGCGAAGCTAGAATTCACATTTCGAAAACTTAGGATAAAGTTGTTCTTTCTTCAACAGTTCCAAGGTGAGACGAAGGTGTTGCTCATGATCGGTCTTGGTTCTTAAATATATTAAAATATCGTCAATAAAAACGATGATGAATTTGCCGAGATACGGTTTACAAACTCGGTTCATGAAGTCCATGAAAACTGCAGGTGCATTAGTCAAGCCAAAGGGCATAACCATGAACTCATAGTGTCCATAGCGGGTTCGAAAGGCGGTTTTGGGTATGTCTTCATCAATAATTCGTAGTTGGTTATAATCCGAGCGGAGATAAATTTTTGAAAAACAAGTGGCTCCTTGAAGCTGATCGAAGAGATCATCAATCCTCGGTAGTGGGTACCAATTCTTGATGGTGAGTTTATTTAACTCTCGGTAGTCGATGAACATGCGGAAAGATCCGTCCTTCTTTTTGACGAAAAGGACAGGAGCTCCCCAAGGTGAGAAACTAGGCCGAATGAATCCTTTGTCGAGAAGTTCTTGAAGTTGGCTAGAGAGTTCTTGCATTTTGGACGGGGCTAAACAGTAGGGAGATTTGGCAATGGGAGTTGCACCGGGTATAAGGTCGATACAAAATTCAACTTGTCGCCTGGCAAGTCACCGGAAAAACTTCGGGATAGTCTTTGATAACGGGAATGTCTTGAATCTTTTTCACTTCGGATTTCTTGTCAACTAAATGGGCTAAAAAGGCATAACATTGTTTCCTCAAAAGTTTACGGGCCTTCATGTAAGAGATGATTTTTAGGTTACGATCGGGTTTTTTCTCCTTGAGTGATTAATGTTTCACCGGATTTTAACGGGATATGAGTGAGTTTCTTGGCACAGGCAACTTCGGCTTGATTACGGGATAACCAATCCATTCCCACAACTAGGTCAAAACTACCAAGCTTAAAGGGAATTAAATCAATAGTAAGAGAGTGGTCATCAAAGGTCAAGGTGCAATCACGCATAATAGTATTGGCTTGGGCGGTGTTACTATTGGCTAGCTCGACGGTGTAAGGGGAGTCTAGTTTTACTGGTTTCCATTTAACAAGGGGTTCAAAATCAAGTGATATAAAACTTCTTTTTGCGCCCGTATGAAATAGTATGGATGCAAAGTGGTTATTTAAGAGAAACGTATCGGTTATGACATTGGGATCTTGACGTTTATCTGAAGCCCCAATAGTGAAAGCTCTACCACGAGTGGCTTGGTTATTGTTGGAGCCAATTGGGGATAGCTGTTCTTGAAATGGTCCAAACCACCGAATTGAAAGAAAGCACGAGCATTATTATTGTTTGGTGGAGCAGAGTTAGTGACCATGGCTTAATTAACAGTAGCAGGAGCAGTTCAACATCGAGGGGCTAGGTGACCAAATCGACCACAATTGGTACACTTTCGGCATTGGGAACTTGGTGGGTGATGATAGTTGTAGGTGGAGCATGGGGGTGAGGTCCAGAGTACCTTAACCTAGCGGGGGCTTGGTTAGCAGGAGCCACAGCTTGGACGGGCACAGTTGGGGTGACTGCAGCATAGTTGGTGGTTTTTGGTTTCTTGTTAAGTTGGTAGCTAGTATTCTTGAAATCTCTCTCTTTTTGCTTCCCCAAATCCTTCCCCAAAATTCCGGTTTTGACTAGTTCATCGGTTAAGTTACTGGCTAGGTGTATAGCATCTTGGAGGGTTCTAGGATTAACGGTCAAGATCATGCTCCTTATTGAAGGAGGTAAGCCATTTATATACCGATAAATGGCTCTTTCCTCAGGATTGACTAGGTGGGGTACTAGCAGGGATAGTTCTTGGAAACGGTTGGTATAGCCAAGGTGATCGGCTCCTTTCATGGTATGACCCCAAAGTTCAGCTTCCATCTTTCGGAGTTCGCTCTTGTGACAGTATTTCCTAGTTAGCAGGTCCATGAATTCGGCCCAAGGTAGAGCCAAGGCCGGCTCACGACCTCGAGTGAGTGCCCCACCAAGTCAAGGCCCCTAGCTTGAGGGTGCTAGCAGCATACTTCACCTTTAGATTCTTCGGACAATTGCACATGCTTAAAGCGGCTTCTGAGCTCTCGAACCATTGTAGCAACCCAGTGGCACCTTCCGAGCCAGTGAACTCGGTAGGTTTTGAAGCAACAAAGGTTCAGTAGGATTGATCATAGTTGTTGCCATTATTGTTGTTGTTGCCGTTATTGTTGTTGTTGTCGTTGATTGATTGACAATAGCGGGAAGAAGAGTAGCCATTTGAGCAAGCACAGTTGCTAGTGGGGTGTCATTGTCGTTGTTATTGGAGGCATCGCGACGAGGAGGCATCCTAAGAAATCATCATATAAGGTGGATAAGTAAAAAAGTAAGGAATAATAAAGCAAATGTTTTGCTATAAAATAGAGCAACGTAGTCTTCGTCCCACTGTGGCAAGGGGATGTAGGAGTTTATGAAAGAGTTGAAGGAATCGAGAGACATTCTAAAAATAAGAAGTTAGGACATTTAATAGCACATAATCTCAACCTAAGGGACATTCCTAGACGTAGGTCGGTGACTAACTCTCTACGACCAAGGCTCTTATACCAATCTGTCACACCCGTCGGCCGAAGGCGGAAACGCCGGGGGCGTGCGTAGATTGAAATCATGCACAGGGTATTAAATGTAAAAAGTCTTATCAAGATAAACCAACAAATTATTCAAACCAAATATAATCCAAATAGAAAACATGACATAGAAATTTATTCATTAAACTTCTAAGTCTGACTCATCCCCTACATGAAACTTCAAGAACTCCATAACTTAATTTCCATCACCTGAAAAACGTGCGAGGGTGTCAACTAAAATAGTTGGTGAGAACATAGGTTTTTAAAATAATTTTTATGTTGAAAACATTCCATATGTGTTAAGTTACTTGTATACTTTTGTGATTACAACAAAACCTCTAACACGTTTAGTGAGTTATCTAATCCACGATTAGACTCTTATGTTCAATGTTTAACGATCATCGAATTACGAAAACACAGGCCTCTACCCGAGGCATGCGTGGGCTGGTCGGGCCAATAACTACCACGGGCTTAACAAGTTAATGGTTGTCAATGCGATTAAGTATACCCTTGTAATGGTCACACATAACGAATATTATGAAATAAAGCTTGAATCAGATAGCATGTATAAAACATAAAATAAATAAGTTGCATGTTTCCACCCTGAAGTATAAAGCATTTAAAAGCATGTAAAAGGGGCTATGAACTCACCTTGCTTGACGGATGAACACGAACACGAACACTAGCAAGAGTTTGTTGAACCGTTCATGGGATGCCCTAGATTAAGTTTTGAATTTTTATTAGTTAGAGTGTCGCATAATAGAATGTTCTAAACTAAGAGCATGACCTCCAGCAAGTTGATTCCCAAGTAAGAGTCACGGGTTCAATGGGATTATTTGTGCCACTCTTGCCTTCGACAGAACCGTTTGCTTATCAGATACATACATACTTGGTTTATACTCTATTTGTATACTAACTCAAAATGTTTTAGAATGGTTTTGTTAAATAATAAAGTTCGAGGTTTAAAGTTTAATATCATATAGTTTGGGTGTTTATTGACATTTAAGAAAGTACAGGGTTTAAAGTGTAAATATAATAATTTAGATATTTATTAATATTTATGAAAGTATAGGGTTTAAAGTGTAAATATTATAATTTAGGATATCAATTAACATTTATGAAAGTATAAGGACCAATTATGTAAATATAATTTTTAGTTATGATAACTTTATGAGTTTTTGAAAATCATAAGAATATTTCATAGTTTTTCATAGAAAAATTATACTTTGATCTAAAATTTAGAGAAAATAATTATGATTTCTTGGAATAACATGATCATCATAATCTTTTAGAGCAAAAAGTAAGGGTTTTATTAACAACTTATGATGATCATGGTGAGAGTATATGAACACGATGAAGATTCAAAGTACATGAACATAAGAACAAACTAAAAGAAATTCATAAGAACAAGATCAAAATCAAAGAAAATATGTAAAACTTACTTGATTATGCTTAGAGAGAATTGATTTCTTGTGAAAAATAATGAGAATGAGAGGGTTTATTTATAGTGGAGTGTAGGAGGTTTGAATACCATTGAGATAGAGATAAAACTTGTTTAAAGATTAAGAGATAAACTAATATTAATAATTATAATAATAATGATAAACTTAAAAAAATAATAAAAAGATGTATCCATTTGTAAAGTGCCGTGCACTTTTACAAAATAAATTTTCTTTATTTTTTTTTTCAAATTAAAAGAATTAGATAAAGTGAAACTTGAGAAACAAGATTAAGTTAGAAGGTTCTAGAATGTTTAATTTTTAAATCACATATTTAATTTAAATATTCTTTGGATAAAATAATAATAACAAAATATTTTGTTACTTGTTATAAAATATTAATCTAGGCATTCCGGTTCAACGTGTCATATTAACGATTAAGCACGATTATGACGAAATGATCATAGGATCATATAATTACGCATATAAAGATAATGTTATCCTATAATAACACATAATTCAATACTAATAAATGTAGATGATGAAATAAATGCGAAAACTTTATTAAATATGAGCACAAAATACTAGCATTTTTGCAAGAAAATCCATAGATTACACTTGTGATGCAAGTCGCATGCATCGCCGCGGCTAAATAGTTATGGGGTGCGTTGGAAACCTGTTATGTAGGGTTGAAAGGGTTCGAAAACCAAGAATCGAGTCCCTCCAGTACAAGTTCAAATTGCTCAAGATGTCGAAGACGGGCTCAATAAACGATTTTGCAACCAAGATTAGTCAAGTAGCTTCTAAAGTAGGTCATCTTAGAGAAGAATGCATGTGAAGAAAAGGTGTTGGTAAGGATCGAAACTCTTAATGTCCGTTCCAAGAAGACGTTACTTAGCAATTGTTTCCACTATCGAGCAAGTGCCGGATCTAAAAACAATGACGTTTCAAGAGGCGGTCAGTAGATTGAAAGCCTATATGATACTGGAAAATAAAAATATGGAATTGATAGATTTAATCCAATTTGAGAAGGATTATGTCTCCAAATTACAAAGGTTAAGAATCCTAATTATATAAATAAAGCATGAACATCAAACCAAAATGCTGAAACAAATACTTAAACTAAAAGTTAGTGGGCGGTTATCCCCACTTCCTGGTTTAGTGGATCACCCCCACTTCCTAAACTTTCAAATGTTTTCCCTCCATCTCGTTTCCCTCTATCTAGTTTCATAGGGTTCGTATCAATGCAACATGCCCGGAGAATCGACTTGCCCTCAAGTTGGGTAAAAGAAAATGGAGCTTCTGGTCCAGTGGTGTGCGTCTCAAAAGGTTCAATAGTGAGGTGCTGAAAGGTAGCAATTTTTTGGTCTTCCGATGGCAGCCCCTACAATTTGTACTCCCTGTCATCAATGGTAAACGTAAGGGACATATGTTGCCAATTTTCCTGGACGGTATTGAGTGTTGCTAACCACTTAATACCTACCAAGGGCAACATTTTCCCTTCCCAAAAGCAAAAGGGTAGAGGT
Organism: Bidens hawaiensis; assembly: GCF_021521415.1. Taxonomy (NCBI): domain Eukaryota; kingdom Viridiplantae; phylum Streptophyta; class Magnoliopsida; order Asterales; family Asteraceae; genus Bidens; species Bidens hawaiensis. The sequence continues at coordinate 28,489 of NW_027498902.1, forward strand.
CTTGAATCACCTGAAGGTCACCTAGCTTAAGGTTCACATCTATACAATCCCGATTGCAATGAATAACATCTCTATTCCCGATCTGCACACCAAATGGAGCAATAGAATGTGTAGTGATCCTTAAGTCGTTCACCAACTTATCAGAGATGAAGTTGTGTGTCGATCCACTACCAATTAGAACTAGGACCTCTGTTAATTCGAGAATCCCTTTTATCTTGATGGTAGATGTTGTTAATTTACCAAAGAGAGCATGAAGGCTGATCTCAGCTAACTCGCTAGAAGAATTCTGCTCAGTTTCTGATGCTTGTCCCTTAGTACCATATGTGATCTCTAACAGTTGAGACTCCCTGATTTGCAACGATGCCCAGACTGAACTTATCCCCACATCTATGACATTCGCCTTTAGCATACCTAGCCTATTTCTCTGTTTCTGAGATGCGAAGGGAGGAAGCAGGGGTGGTGTTTCCTGCTGATGTAGTGGCGAACGGGGCTGGTTGAGTGGTGGTTATGACCTATGATTGCACTCCCTTGTGAGTGTGGTTTAACTTCGATTCGAATTCTAATGCTAGACTCATAGCATTGTAAACGGTTCGAGGCTTGTGAATCCGAACATCAGCTTTTAATTCTTCTTTGAGACCGTTCAAGAACACTCCTAAGAGGCAATGCTCTGGTCAATCAGAAAACCTAAATGACCTTTTAGCAAATTCCTGTAGATATGCTTGGACTGTCCCCGTTTGTCAGATCGCACAGAGATACTTGTCTGGGTTTTTAAACGCGGATGGGCCACAGTGTTTAGTTAGGGCTTGAACTAATTCTTCCCAAAAGGAAATGGGTTGTTTGGCCGATAACCACTAGTAAAAGTCCAAGGCGTCTCCCTCTAGATGCATAGAAGTGATGTCAACCTTTTCCATATCGGGTATATTATAGTACGGGAAATACTTCTCAGCCTTAAGGATCCACCCACGTGGATCTCCATCACTGAATTGGGAAAATCCATTTTGTTGTAAGGTCTGAAGAGTCGATTGTAGCTTCTTGAAGAAGAATCTTCATTGTCAAATCAGTTAAAACCCCGGCCTGTTTTCTCCATCTTGTCACGTGCCTTTAGAGCAGCAATGTCATTCTGTAGGGACTCCATAGATGATGTGATAACTACCAATTGGGTAGCCACGGGATCAGGGTTTGAAGAAGCTGGGTCTGCGTTACTTCAGATCTGAGGACCCATCGACTAATATTAATTGGAGGATAGGAGTGGTGAAGAAATTGAAGATTGATTTGGATTTTTAATTGAATTGGGTGGATGGGGTTTCCCAGCAATGGAACCAATGATAGAAACCGAAAAATAAAAGATGGAATTAATAGATTTTAATCCAATTCGAGAAGGATTATGTCTCCAAATTACAAAGGTTAAGAACCCTAATTTTATAAATAAAACATGAACATCAAAACAAAATGCTGAAACAAATACTTAAACTAAAAGTTAATGGGCGGTTATCCCCACTTCCTGGTTTAGTGGATCACCCCCCCCCCCCCTTCCTAAACTTTTAAATGTTTTCTCCCCATCTCGTTTCCCTTTATCCAGTTTCATAGGGTTTGTATCACTATACCTGGGGAAGAAGCAAAACTAAAGAGGGACATAAGTAAACAAGAGCAATTGTTGTATGCTTATGAGGAATGGAAAGCAAAAAAGGTCATGGAAAATCAAAATTCGAGTCTAGTCAAGGCTGACAAAGACCGAGAAAAGTATAAATCAAAGAGTGTGGCAAAGAGAAAGAACAGAGAGCTAAGAAAGATCGATCTAAGCTCAAGTGTTATCAGTGTGACAGACTAGAGCAATTTTCCTTGACATGTCTAACATGGAAGCATAGAAACAAAGCTATTTTTAAAGTCAATGATTTGAAGACGAAAACAATCTTTAATACCATTTTACATTAATTCTTTCTGTGGATAGTTACTAGAAAAAAAAAAGTTAACATCTCTTGGACTAAGTGGCTTCAGTCCAGTTCTTTTCATGTAATTTTGGTTTGTTGATGTTTGAATAGCATTTTCTAACCATTATCCTTTATATATATATTTCATCTTTTGCGATTTCAAAAAGTAATTAAAATCTTGCAAAAGAAACCGAACCGGTTTACACATTGAAGAAACGTGGATCTACTCACTGGTAGCAGATCTACTTTCCTCGGGTTTTGATTGTACTATTTCACCGATGGTTCTTCTGGATCTGTGTTCTTCCACCTACAAAATGAACAACGCCGTTAACTTACCCCTCAGAAAGGGACAGAGGGGTCCTCTTTGGGGTAACCCTCCGGCGTGAGAATAAGTATGTGTAGGAGAAGATAATAATATATGAGTAAGGGAATCTCAAGAGTATTGCTTAATAGCTGAATACTGTATGATTGTGTGACTGTGTGTTTGTATGTAACTGACTGTGAGTGAATGTAATTCAATATGATTGAATGTGATATCACTGCCTGTAACTGTCAATGATTGAGTATGAATCTGTCCATCAAAGTGGAGTTGATGCTGTATTTATAGTGCTAGGGTTTCCACTGATTGGGCTCAACCTCGTTGGCCTCCTCCAATCGCACTGCGCCACGTGTCCTCTGGGACACCTGGCGCTTTCTCGTTGGTTGTAATCACGTGGTAGCACTTGTGTCATGCTGAGTTGTCGACCTTTCATTTGGCAGCTGTCAACATCAGCATATTCTTACTCCTTAAAAAGATGCCTTCTGGAAGGTTGTCTGACGTGCACAATCAAGGTTGCCCTAATCCTGATTTGGATAAGGACGAGGTCGATTATGTGCATGTGTGATATGCGCCAATCCTGAGGATGCGCGAGGTCTTCTCTTTATTCTCACGCGCAGATATTTCATGCGCAGATGTGATATGCACGAGCATGTGATATGCGCCGCGCGCTGATGCGCCGCGCGCATATGTGATGCTCGAGCATATGTGTGCCTGGGCAGATGTGATATGCATGAGCATGTAATATGCGCCGCGCGCTGATGCGCCGCGCGCATATGTGATGCGCGAGCATATGTGTGCCTGGGCATATGATGCCTGAGCATGTTCTGTATGCGCCATGCGCATAGGTTTTGGCTTTGTGCCTTCATAATGTGTTTATCTTGTGGGTTGACCCGCCTTGCTCGGTGTTGAGGCGGGTACATACCTCTTCAAGCCCCCCCAGTCTAATGTGTGTCTTATCTCGCGCTAGCGCGGTAAGATAGATATTAGACTTACTGATTTGGTCTTTTTAATGGGGTTTTGTCGTTTTCTTGATTGTTTCCATCGTTGCGCGAAGTTCTATCCATTTGGTTGAAACGAAGGGTCCAAACACGTGGTTGGTTGGTGGTGACGTGCGCCGTAAACGTGTCAGACGTTTCGTGTGCTCGAGGTGCTACAGTTGCCTTTCATGTCCCCTCGCACAGCTGTCTGGAACACGTGCCGCGCTCGCATTGGTTTGCACCTGCGAGTGGGGGCGCGTCTCTGCTCCGTGGCAGGTCCGTTACGTTTTTATGTCCCCTCAACAGTGTTAGGGACACGTGCCGCGCCCTCGTTGGCTTACACCTGCGAGTGGGGGCGCGTGAAATCCGACCAGTTTCCACATTTCTCTCTCCTGGGCCTATAAAAGCAGGCCCTTAGGAATTTTTTATCTTCATCTTCATTGTTGCTAATTTTCGAAGTTCTGCCTTTCATATTCTGATTTGAGTGTATTTATCGTTTCGAATCTTCGATTATCTGCTGCTGCAGTTGTATGTCTGATAGTTCAGACTCCTCTAACCCCTCAATCACCTCTATTGCCTCTCGAAGACGCCGTGTGAAATCTGTGGTGATGTCGACATTGAAGCAAAAGGGCAAGGGGAAGAGGGTTGTTGAGACCACATCGGAGGAAGTAGGGAGGACCAAGGCCACGAAAAGGTGGAATGAAATCCCCTGCAAATTGAGGCAGGCCGATCTCGACAGCCTCATCTCGTCACAGGGTTTTCTCCCTGTGTTTGGCTGCATGTTGCCTGTGGCCGGGCAAACGGCGGCGGACTCGCCTCCCGGCTATATTTCACTGTACACCCATTTTTTCACCCACTGCAACCTTTGTCTTCCGATGACAAGGTTTGTAGGCGCGGTGTTACGGTTTTTCGGGATTCATATATCCCAAGTCCATCCGTTTGGACTTGTGCGCATGACTCATTTCGAGTTCATGTGCAAATCACAGCGCGAGGAGCCCACCCCTCGGCGCTTTCAATTTTTTTACAAGCCCAAGATCCAAGATTCTTGGATCTCCTTTATTCCTCGCAGTCAGAAGGTTAAGTGCAGCACCGTGTCATTCAAGAGCCTTCATGACTGGTCTGAGAGGTTCTTCTACATCAGGGCTGGTGTAATCCCCATCCGCATGACGATGCGCGCGATCGATTCTGCGCCCGCGGATGCGGATGTTATTAAGAACCCACCGGCGCCTGGGTTAAGAAACTGACCGCCAAACCATCCCCCGCCAAGAAAATTCGCGAGGAGGCGCTGGTGGGGGTCGGCATGAGTAAGCTGTGGGCCGACAGCGCGCTTGAGCCCGTTATCCAAGTCGACGGGTTGTGTAAGTTTATTTCATTGCTTTATTTCTTTTTCTGCGCGAACATAATTCTTTTTGCTGATATCACTTGACTTGTTTTTGCGCAGTCACCAAGGATTATATCCACGCCGCTTATGATGATCAAGTGGAGGGTGGCTCCGTCGCGCTTGGCGCTGGGGAGGTGGGCTTCCCAGATCGCTTATATGACATGTTCATCCCTGTGGATCTGGAATTTGACTTTGATAGCGACGCGCCTGGTAAGCCTTCGCACTTATGCTTATTCCTTTAGAATACCAAATTTTGCTAACACTTGTGTTGCATGTATTGTAGATGCGCTGGAGAACTACGAGCTGGAGCTCGCGGAAGAGGAGGAGGAGGAAGAGGAGGCGCCCCTACTAAAGCGCAAAGCTAAGAGGAAATCCGGCGCAGGGGGCAGTAAGAGACAGAAGAAAGACGACACCCCTGTCGCTCATCCCCATGCTCAAACGAAGGGACCTGAGGAAACCCAGGTGTTTACCACCAAGGTTTCTTTAGCTTCCCTGCCTGTGAAAGTGGGCAGACCTCCTGTCCACTTGAGGTATGGTGGCGTGACCTCCTCCCTTCGCGCGGCTGAAGAGAGAAGCAGTGCCGCGCCTGCGAAAGGTATACTTTGCTTACCCATAATTCTGATTGAACTTTTATTACATCTTTTCGCATTTGAATGTTTGCAGGACCGGCGACGGTAGCAGATCAGCCTCAGGCGCAACAAGGTGCTGAGGCTGCGCCGGGGGCTGCTTCGAAGTCCCCTGTTCTACCCTCAGAAAAGGGTAGAATGAACTTTATGGCGATGTTCAACGCGCGAACAGAATTGCGCGAAGGTATGTTTTGCGCCATTGTCTTCTGAATTTTTTGTTTTGATCAAATCATAAACCCTTTTTTGTTGTTGATTTGTTCATAGGAGTTGTAGCTGGCGTACAAGCTGCTGGTGACACTCCTGGCGCCGTTGCCGGCGCCGCTGGTTCTGGTCCTGCTCCTGCTAGTGCTGAGTCTCCCCTTATTGGGATTACAAAGGAGCAGGAAGCCGTATTGCGCGCCGAACTGGCGGCGTCGAGACCTCCCTCGCCTCCTCCTACGCGCAGCCCTCTCCGCGAGGCTGGTTTGGAGCCCTCCAGGTCGCAGGAGAAGAGGCCGATTGAAGAAGATGAGGAGGATGAGGGAGCTCAAGCTGAAGACTCCTTCGGAGTCCGTGCCAGCCCTGCGATGCCACAAGACTTCGCAGCGCAGACTTCTGGTGGGGCTGGCGCTGACTTTTCTGCTTCATCCCCGCAGGTATGTTTTAATTTGTTGCTCCGCTGCGCGTACTTCCATATAAGTATGTTTTTATGACTTAGAACATTTCTTGTGTTTTGCAGGAAGGTGACCACGTTTACCGCCCGAGATGGAATATTAACGAAGACAGTTCCTTCCAATCCATGGGTGTATGCGAGGACTTCTGGGCTCATGCCGTGCCTCCTACTGAAAGGAGGTATCAGGAGGGGCGCACTCGCGCTGACTTGCTCAACGATCACATTTTCGCTGGGTCGGCCTTCTTTTCTGCCTCCCAAGAGCTTCATCGTGATTATATTAAAGTACGCGATGCTCTTGTGGAAGCCCAGCAAGAGGCTAAGGTGGCTGCCTGGAACCTTTCTGATGCTCGCGCACGAGCTGAGAAACTCCAGGCGGAGCTCAGCGAAAACCGAGCAAGTGCCAACACCGCCTTTATTAAGCGCGGGCATGAGCTCCAAGCTGCGCGGGAGAAGCAGCAGGTGGCGGAGGCCGAAGTTGCCAAGTACGCGCGGAGAGTGCGTGTCTTGGAACAGCAGGCGGAGGCGCGTGACCAAGCTATCGTCCAGAGTATCACTGAGAAATCATCACTGGAGAGCTAGGTTGCGCGCCTGAAGAAGGAGTTGGCTGCCACGCAGGCCGATAGAGATGAGGCCTTGGCGACGGCAGCGTCTAGCCAGGAAGCACTTGATGCTGCGCAGGCGGAGAAAGGAAAAATTTTGGCTGCAGCAGCGTCTGATAAAGAGGAGCTAAAAAAGACCAAGGAAACTGTTGAGTTATTAAACTCCCAGGTTCCTGCCCTCGAGACCTCTGTTGCTGGCCTCGCGCAGGATCGCCAATGGCTGGTGTCACAGGGCATGACTCGTTGCGCTTTGGCGATGAAATATTCTGCCGAGTTTCAGGCCCTTGTGATGGACTGCAATGCTGCCGCGCGCTTGGTGGGTCGAGCTGAAGGGTTTACGGATGGGTATGAATATGGGATGTTGAAGAAGAACCCATCCGAGTACCCTTACAAGAGCGACGCGGCCTGCGCGGACATGGCCGCGGTGGGGGAGAAGTATATGAATACTCCCATCCCCATCCTTGTGCACGTACCTTGACCTTAATGAATTTTCTTGATTAATTTTCCAAGTTTTTTGTACTCAATACTTTTCTAATGATTTGCAGATAGCTGCGCTTGCTGACCAGCCCGACCTCGGCGCGCTAAAGAAGTTGCTCGATGAATGCGAGGGGGCTGGTGGCGATGATGGTGGCGCGGGGGATGTTGCCCCTGCCAGCGGCTCTGGCGCGGCGAAAGAATCTGCTCCTGACACCGTCGTGATAGAAGACTCCATTGAGGAGGAAGAACTTGACTATGGTCAGTTCGGAGATGAGGAGCGGGCCGCGCCAGATGCTGCGGGAGATGATGAGGGTGATGAAGTGGCTGACGTCGACGTGGAGACTTGAGAAGCCCTTCATCTTTCTAATTTTTTTTTTGTTTTTTGTTATACTTGTAATTTGTAACTCATCACACTTGTAAATTTCAATGCTATGGAATGAAATTTGTTTTCCCTTTTTCACATCTTGCTCATTTCCATTCATCTCTTCATGTTTGCTTGTATAGATATAAGATATGCTTGCACGTTAAAATAAGAACAAGGTTGTAAGGAAATTATTTACTTAACCATAGTCCTATTTTGTAAGTGGTTTCGCAGTATCTTGTTTATGCTGACACGCGCGATTACTTTTCACTATTCCTTTTTTGCGCGTCGTTGTCGCGCGTTTTTTATATGGAATTATGAGTTTTATCCATTACATGTCATCATGTGTTACTCAGATATCCACTATGATTCCGCGCGCGACCTCGACCTGAGACCTTAACAACTATGATTTGGCATGTACTTTGCCTTAGTTGTGTTTAGGGATTTTTATGATCAGGCTGCGCGGGAAGTAAGATGGATGTTTGTGAGTGTTTTGAGCTAAGGCTCTTTGTTTTGGGCTAAGGCCCTGACGTTTTTAGAGTTAAGACTCGTTAACGTGTTTGAGCTAAGGCTCGTAGGTTTGGGCTAAGGCCCTGACGTTTTAGAGTTAAGACTCGTTAACGCGTTTGAGCTAAGGCTCGCGCATGTATGTTTTACTTCGTTTTATTTTGTTTTGGAGTCAATATAGTGTTGTCATATTGCTCCAAATTAATAAAGGAAGTGTGAAACATGTATGCGAAGGTAATAGAACAAATATTGAAAGATAGCGCGAATCATCATTCATGATGGCTTAAAAGCCTTGATTACATATTTGAATTTTTACATGAAGCATTTTCTAAGCTGTGCCGCGTTCCACGCGCGCGGTATCTTTTTTCCATTCAAATCTTTTAAAGTGTACGCGCCTTTCCCCAATTCTTCTGAGATTTGATAAGGTCCTTCCCAATTGGGGGACATTTTTCCTGGTGGTATTGCGCGGCTAGCTTCATTGTTTCGAAGGACAAAATCATTTTTCTTGAAGTGGCATTCTTTAACGCGCTGATTATAATATTTTTCCAGCTTTTTCTTGTATTTGGCTTCATTGATGATAGCCGCTTCTCTGCGCCCTTCAAGCAAGTTGAGGTCCAATCTTCTTTCGCGCTCGTTATCAGTCTTGCTCATCATGAGTACCCTATGGGATGGGCATCCAATTTCTGCTGGGATCATAGCCTCTGTCCCATAGGTTAGGCTGAACGGGGATTCGCCATTGCTAGTTTTGCTTAATGTCCTGTGCGCCCACAGGACATTAGGTAACTCTTCGACCCAAGAATGGGATTCTCCCTCCAACCTTTTCTTCAGCCCATTTATCAAACTTTGATTCGCGCGCTCCACTTGGCCATTCCCCTGAGGGTGGTAGACCGAAGTGAAGATTTGGTTGATGTGCAATTCTTTGAGCCAGCTGGATATCTTCCTGTCAGTGAATTGTTTGCCATTGTCGCTCACAATTTCCATAGGAAGGCCAAAACGGCAAATGATGTGGCTCCAGATAAATTGCTTCATCGCCTCTGCTGTGATTTTTGCTAGTGGCTTGGCCTCAACCCATTTTGTGAAATAGTCTACCGCCACTACCAAAAATTTCACTCGCCCTTGCGCTTGCGGCAGGGGCCCCACAATATCAATGGCCCATTTGTGGAAAGGCCATGCGGAGGTTACTGGAATCAAGTTGTTCTTTGGCCGCATGGTGTTTGGCGCGTAGCTCTGACATGCCTTGCATTTTTGTATTTCTTTTAGCGCATCCAAGTACATGCCTGGCCAATAGTAGCCTGAGCTCATTGCCTTGGCAACCACCATGCGCGGGCCAGCGTGTATTCCGCAGATTCCTTCGTGAATCTCCCTAATCACATAGCTTGCTTCTTCAGCATCCAGGCATTTCATGAGCGGTCCAAGATAAGAGCGTCGATATAATGTACCATCAAGTAGTTCATAGTTCTGCGCCTTATGTCTTATCTTTCTCGCCTGTGCGCGATCGTCCGGTAACTTCCCCTCCTTCAGGAATTCCATTATTGGAGTTATCCAGGATGAAGGGGTTGTATGAATTACAAGGACAGATTGCGTTTGCACTGACGGGTTGCTCATCACTTCCACCCTGACATCTTTGCCAAAGTGATCAAAATTAGTTGATGCCATCTTACTCAACGCGTCAGCGGACTTGTTTTCGCTGCGCGAGATGTGTATGATTTTGAAGAAGTCAAACTGCTCAACGAGCTTTTTTGCCTGCTCTAGATATAGAGGCATGGTGTTCTCCTTGGCATCATAAAGGCCATTGACCTGTGCAGCTACCAAGTAAGAATCAACATGGGCCTCTAGCCTTTTAACTCCAAACTTGCGCGCAATGCGCAGACCAGCCAGCAGGGCTTCATACTCAGCCTCATTGTTGGTACTCTTGAAGTCCAACCTAATAGCATAAGTATATTCATGATTATCAGGGTCCACCAGTTTGAGGCCTGCGCCTGACCCTTCGCTGTTGGAGGCTCCATCAGTGAATAGCCTCCAAACATCTTCTTCATCATTTGCTCGCGGAGGGTCTACCTCGCGCTGAGCTTCTTCAATCTTTCCCTCTGGGATTTCCGTGATGAAATCCGCTAAAACTTGACCCTTTATTGCTGGACGGGGCTTATAGGTGATCGTGTGTTCACCTAATTCCAGCGCCCACTTTGTCAGCCTTCCGGAGAGCGCGGGGCGTCGCAAGACTTGCTGTATGTTGTAACCTGTCAGAACTTCAATAGGATGACCATTGAAGTATCTATGAAGCTTGCGCGACGCGTGTGTTAGTGACAAAACTAACTTTTCCATGATGGAATAGCGCGTCTCAGGGTCTGTCAGCACCCGACTCACATAGTATATTGGCGTTTGGATCCCCTTGCGATCCACCAATAATACTGCGCCGATGGCGCGGTCTCCAGCTGACAAGTACAATGTAAGGGTTTCGCCAGGAAGTGGAGCTGTGAGCGCGGGCAGCTTTATGAGACATTCTTTTATCTCACTGAAAGCTTGCTCAGCCTCAGGCGTCCACTTGAATTGGTTCTTCTTCAAGCAGTTCCTCAAAGTGTTAACGAATGGTGTAGATTTGCTGGCGTGGTTCGCTAGGAACCTGTTGATTGACACCAACCTACCATTCAGCTTCTGAACCTCTTTCATGGTGGATGGTGAAGGCATGTCAAGGATGGCTTCCACCTTTTCAGGGTTCACCTTGAAACCATCCTTAGTGACCATTACACCAAGAAATTTCCCCTCTTCCGCGCCGAAAGTACATTTGCTCGGGTTGAGCTTCATGTTGACTTCCGTTAAGCGCTGAAGAGTTTCCTCGATGTCTTTGAGCATTTGTCTCTCCTCCCTGCTCTTGATAACCAAATCATCAACGTAGACTTCTAGATTTCTTCCGATTTGTTCACTGAAAACCGAATCCATAAGTCTCTGATAAGTGGCGCCCGCATTCTTTAAACCAAAGGGCATTTTTGTGTAACAAAAAACCCCCTTGTCGGTTCTGAAGGCCGTCTTGTCTTCGTCTTGTGGTGCCATTTGAATCTGGTGATAGCCTTTGTAGGCATCCAGGAAACATTTGAGCTTGAATGGCGCCACAGAGTCCACCTTTGCGTCGATGTTTGGGAGGGGGTAACAGTCTTTCGGACATGCTTTGTTGAGGTCCTTGAAGTCAACACACATCCTCCATGACCCGTTGCTTTTCTTTACCATCACAGGATTGGCTACCCACGTCTGGTATCGGATCGGGCGGATGATGTTTGCGCGCAACAGGTCCTCAACTTGCTCATTCATGGCCTTCGCTTTTTCATCCCTATGATTCTCTTTTTCTGAGCAATTGGCTCCACCGACTTGAACGTGTTAAGAGAATGTTGCGCCAAGTCTCGCGGGACCCCTGTCATATCAGAGTGTTGCCACGCGAAGACCGACGTGTATTTTGTGAGCAACCTTTTCATTCTCAATCTCGTTTCGTCTGAAATGGTAGCGCCAATTGTGACCGTTTGCTCTGGGAATTTTGGGTTTAAAATCCAATTCTCTGGCGCATTGTCCGCCATTGGAAGTTTCATTCTCCCTTCCCGCGGCGTACTTGTCACTGCGCACAAATGATCGCGGTAAACAAATGTTACGCCTGTTGGTGTAGGGAACCCCAATGCGCCGTGCGCTGGCGACGGTACAGCATTAAATTGGGCAATCGTTCCCCTACCCAGGATCATATTGTGGCATGACGTGGTGGGCAAGACCAAGAAGTTGACAACTTCGGCTCGCTTGCGCTCATCATCCCCCATAGTTAGTTCAAACTGAATTTGACCTAGGGGATGGATGATTTCATTTGAAACACCACAAATTGGTGCGTTCACCATCTCGAGCCGCGCTTGGTCTGCCGGGTCTAACTTTCTGAAACATTGCTCATACATAATGTCAGATTCGCTTCCAGTGTCCACCAGGACCTTTGACACTTCGTAATGAGCAATGTGTGTGGTGATGACGAGAGGGCTGCTGATTGAAGGGCCTCCCCTAATTCTTGGGAAGATAACTTGCTGCTCGCGCCAATCTCCGTGGATTTGCGCGCTTCTCTTTTTTGACGTCTGCCCTTGTCGTCCCCCCTCAGCCACACAGATTCTTTTGTATTTCTTGCTGGCAGAGGCTCCTTCCGGTTGCTCATCTTCTATTCTTTGGTTTTTCACCAAGTGAGCCAGCCTGCCTGATTTTACATCCTTCTCGATCGCATCCTTTAAATGATGGCATGCGTCGGTGTTGTGGCCCGGGGACCTGTGAAATTCACAATATTTGCCACTGTTTTGCGGTCCCTTGTAGTGTAGTTGCTTGGGGGGCTTGAATTGGACATTCTCAGTACTTAACACCTGTGAAGGTGTTTTAGTGAGGGGAGTCCATATTCTTGGCAGAGGTCTGCTAGGATCTCTGCCGCCCTCCCTCTTGTCACCCTCCCCTCGATTACGAACATCTTTTTGGGGCTGGGGTGAGCTTGGTTGCGTTTGCTTTTCTGCGGAAGAAAAACTTGTTGGTTGCAACCTGGACCATACAGAGTTCTGTTTGGCCCTCTTCTCTTTGCTGCGTGGTGATTCAGCCTGATGCGCTCTTTCTCTTGCCCTATCTTGGGCAATCTGTTTTTCATTTCTCGCGAAGACTCGCGATGCTTCCATCAGTTTTGCCCAAGTGGTGGGCATACCATCTCTGCTTACGAGAGCTCGGCGGAGCTGATCACTGCGCGCGCCTTGTATAAAAGCCACGCGCAGGAGTTGCTCGGTTATACCCCCGATTGCCAGAGACTCCTGATTGAAACGAGTGATGTAGTCCTCAATCATTTCATCATTCCTGCGCACGCAGTGCATGATGTCATCAGGATCGCGCGTGTGTCTGCGCTGCTGTACGAAGTGGGCTTGGAACTTTTCCAATAGTTCCTCGAACCCATCAATTTGCCCAGTCGGCAAGCTCTCGAACCAGACACGCGCCGCGCCCGTAAGGCAGCGGGCAAACATGTGACACCATGTTGGCATCGTCCAGCTCTCTAGGTTTCCCGTGTTATAGAAACCTTGCAAAAAGTCATCTGGATCTGTTGTGCCATCATATTTGCCCAGACCACTTGGCATCTTGGTCTTGTGCTGGATGGGGGCCTTAGCGATGCGCTCAGTAAATTTTGAGTGCTTCACTAAGATGGCCGGCCTGTACGGCGTGGTTACGTCCACTTGCCCCCTCACTGGCGGGCTGTACGGCATGTGCAGATCCAGATCTGCTCTGGCTCCAGGCGCCATGTTCACAGGCGCGCGGAGTTGTGAGCCTCCTGCATGAGTATCTCGCGTCTTCCTCATGCTATGCACTTCTTCATCACTGAACTCAGTGTGTGCAGTGTGAACAGAATGTCCTTCTTCCGGCGCGCGCGGCCTTTTTGTAGTCTGCTTATCAAACGCTTGCCTTTGTGTTTGGTCGGCTAGCTTTTTCTGTTTGACCATTTCATTGTACTTTTCCATTAGACGCCGCTGCTCGTTTATGAGCCATTCATTCGGATCATTTGTTTCTTCTTCTGGACCCATTGGTCCTTTCAGTTTAGCGCCGGCAAGATTTTGTAACGTGAGATCGTCTGGAGGAGTTTCAGTCTGGCCGTGAGGGGTTGTGATGAAGGGACGGTTACTGGTGGCACGCGTAGAATCACGCGGCACCCTCAGAAACTGCTGTCCCTCATTGACACCCTCACGTTCAATATCCTCCAGAGCTTGATCAGCGTTACGAACGCCAGAAACCATGGTGATTGATTTTTTTTTATGTAGATCTGATGAGATCTGATTGCCGTTTGTAACAGTGGATGGCGCCAATGAAGAAACGTGGATCTACTCACTGGTAGCAGATCTACTTTCCTCGGGTTTTGATTGTACTATTTCACCGATGGTTCTTCTGGATCTGTGTTCTTCCACCTACAAAATGAACAACGCCGTTAACTTACCCCTCAGAAAGGGACAGAGGGGTCCTCTTTGGGGTAACCCTCCGGCGTGAGAATAAGTATGTGTAGGAGAAGATAATAATATATGAGTAAGGGAATCTCAAGAGTATTGCTTAATAATGTAAGGGGTTTTGGCTTTGTGCCTTCATAATGTCTTTATCTTGTGGGTTGACCCGCCTTGCTCGGTGTTGAGGCGGGTACATACCTCTTCAAGCCCCCCAGTCTAATGTGTGTCTTATCTCGCGCTAGCGCGGTAAGATAGATATTAGACTTACTGATTTGGTCTTTTTAATGGGGTTTTGTCGTTTTCTTGGTTGTTTCCATCGTTGCGCGAAGTTCTATCCATTTGGTTGAAACGAAGGGTCCAAACACGTGGTTGGTTGATGGTGACGTGCGCCGTAAACGTGTCAGACGTTTCGTGTGCTCGAGGTGCTACAGTTGCCTTTCATGTCCCCTCGCACAGCTGTCTGGAACACGTGTCGCGCTCGCATTGGTTTGCACCTGCGAGTGGGGGCGCGTCTCTGCTCCGTGGCAGGTCCGTTACGTTTTTATGTCCCCTCAACAGTGTTAGGGACACGTGCCGCGCCCTCGTTGGCTTACACCTGCGAGTGGGGGCGCGTGAAATCCGATCAGTTGCCACATTTCTCTCTCCTGGGCCTATAAAAGCAGGCCCTTAGGAATTTTTTATCTTCATCTTCATTGTTGCTAATTTTCGAAGTTCTGCCTTTCATATTCTGATTTGAGTGTATTTATCGTTTCGAATCTTCGATTATCTGCTGCTGCAGTTGTATGTCTGATAGTTCAGACTCCTCTAACCCCTCAATCACCTCTATTGCCTCTCGAAGACGCCGTGTGAAATCTGTGGTGATGTCGACATTGAAGCAAAAGGGCAAGGGGAAGAGGGTTGTTGAGACCACATCGGAGGAAGTAGGGAGGACCAAGGCCACGAAAAGGTGGAATGAAATCCCCTGCAAATTGAGGCAGGCCGATCTCGACAGCCTCATCTCGTCACAGGGTTTTCTCCCTGTGTTTGGCTGCATGTTGCCTGTGGCCGGGCAAACGGCGGCGGACTCGCCTCCCGGCTATATTTCACTGTACACCCATTTTTTCACCCACTGCAACCTTTGTCTTCCGATGACAAGGTTTGTAGGCGCGGTGTTACGGTTTTTCGGGATTCATATATCCCAAGTCCATCCGTTTGGACTTGTGCGCATGACTCATTTCGAGTTCATGTGCAAATCACAGCGCGAGGAGCCCACCCCTCGGCGCTTTCAATTTTTTTACAAGCCCAAGATCCAAGATTCTTGGATCTCCTTTATTCCTCGCAGTCAGAAGGTTAAGTGCAGCACCGTGTCATTCAAGAGCCTTCATGACTGGTCTGAGAGGTTCTTCTACATCAGGGCTGGTGTAATCCCCATCCGCATGACGATGCGCGCGATCGATTCTGCGCCCGCGGATGCGGATGTTATTAAGAACCCACCGGCGCCTGGGTTAAGAAACTGACCGCCAAACCATCCCCCGCCAAGAAAATTCGCGAGGAGGCGCTGGTGGGGGTCGGCATGAGTAAGCTGTGGGCCGACAGCGCGCTTGAGCCCGTTATCCAAGTCGACGGGTTGTGTAAGTTTATTTCATTGCTTTATTTCTTTTTCTGCGCGAACATAATTCTTTTTGCTGATATCACTTGACTTGTTTTTGCGCAGTCACCAAGGATTATATCCACGCCGCTTATGATGATCAAGTGGAGGGTGGCTCCGTCGCGCTTGGCGCTGGGGAGGTGGGCTTCCCAGATCGCTTATATGACATGTTCATCCCTGTGGATCTGGAATTTGACTTTGATAGCGACGCGCCTGGTAAGCCTTCGCACTTATGCTTATTCCTTTAGAATACCAAATTTTGCTAACACTTGTGTTGCATGTATTGTAGATGCGCTGGAGAACTACGAGCTGGAGCTCGCGGAAGAGGAGGAGGAGGAAGAGGAGGCGCCCCTACTAAAGCGCAAAGCTAAGAGGAAATCCGGCGCAGGGGGCAGTAAGAGACAGAAGAAAGACGACACCCCTGTCGCTCATCCCCATGCTCAAACGAAGGGACCTGAGGAAACCCAGGTGTTTACCACCAAGGTTTCTTTAGCTTCCCTGCCTGTGAAAGTGGGCAGACCTCCTGTCCACTTGAGGTATGGTGGCGTGACCTCCTCCCTTCGCGCGGCTGAAGAGAGAAGCAGTGCCGCGCCTGCGAAAGGTATACTTTGCTTACCCATAATTCTGATTGAACTTTTATTACATCTTTTCGCATTTGAATGTTTGCAGGACCGGCGACGGTAGCAGATCAGCCTCAGGCGCAACAAGGTGCTGAGGCTGCGCCGGGGGCTGCTTCGAAGTCCCCTGTTCTACCCTCAGAAAAGGGTAGAATGAACTTTATGGCGATGTTCAACGCGCGAACAGAATTGCGCGAAGGTATGTTTTGCGCCATTGTCTTCTGAATTTTTTGTTTTGATCAAATCATAAACCCTTTTTTGTTGTTGATTTGTTCATAGGAGTTGTAGCTGGCGTACAAGCTGCTGGTGACACTCCTGGCGCCGTTGCCGGCGCCGCTGGTTCTGGTCCTGCTCCTGCTAGTGCTGAGTCTCCCCTTATTGGGATTACAAAGGAGCAGGAAGCCGTATTGCGCGCCGAACTGGCGGCGTCGAGACCTCCCTCGCCTCCTCCTACGCGCAGCCCTCTCCGCGAGGCTGGTTTGGAGCCCTCCAGGTCGCAGGAGAAGAGGCCGATTGAAGAAGATGAGGAGGATGAGGGAGCTCAAGCTGAAGACTCCTTCGGAGTCCGTGCCAGCCCTGCGATGCCACAAGACTTCGCAGCGCAGACTTCTGGTGGGGCTGGCGCTGACTTTTCTGCTTCATCCCCGCAGGTATGTTTTAATTTGTTGCTCCGCTGCGCGTACTTCCATATAAGTATGTTTTTATGACTTAGAACATTTCTTGTGTTTTGCAGGAAGGTGACCACGTTTACCGCCCGAGATGGAATATTAACGAAGACAGTTCCTTCCAATCCATGGGTGTATGCGAGGACTTCTGGGCTCATGCCGTGCCTCCTACTGAAAGGAGGTATCAGGAGGGGCGCACTCGCGCTGACTTGCTCAACGATCACATTTTCGCTGGGTCGGCCTTCTTTTCTGCCTCCCAAGAGCTTCATCGTGATTATATTAAAGTACGCGATGCTCTTGTGGAAGCCCAGCAAGAGGCTAAGGTGGCTGCCTGGAACCTTTCTGATGCTCGCGCACGAGCTGAGAAACTCCAGGCGGAGCTCAGCGAAAACCGAGCAAGTGCCAACACCGCCTTTATTAAGCGCGGGCATGAGCTCCAAGCTGCGCGGGAGAAGCAGCAGGTGGCGGAGGCCGAAGTTGCCAAGTACGCGCGGAGAGTGCGTGTCTTGGAACAGCAGGCGGAGGCGCGTGACCAAGCTATCGTCCAGAGTATCACTGAGAAATCATCACTGGAGAGCTAGGTTGCGCGCCTGAAGAAGGAGTTGGCTGCCACGCAGGCCGATAGAGATGAGGCCTTGGCGACGGCAGCGTCTAGCCAGGAAGCACTTGATGCTGCGCAGGCGGAGAAAGGAAAAATTTTGGCTGCAGCAGCGTCTGATAAAGAGGAGCTAAAAAAGACCAAGGAAACTGTTGAGTTATTAAACTCCCAGGTTCCTGCCCTCGAGACCTCTGTTGCTGGCCTCGCGCAGGATCGCCAATGGCTGGTGTCACAGGGCATGACTCGTTGCGCTTTGGCGATGAAATATTCTGCCGAGTTTCAGGCCCTTGTGATGGACTGCAATGCTGCCGCGCGCTTGGTGGGTCGAGCTGAAGGGTTTACGGATGGGTATGAATATGGGATGTTGAAGAAGAACCCATCCGAGTACCCTTACAAGAGCGACGCGGCCTGCGCGGACATGGCCGCGGTGGGGGAGAAGTATATGAATACTCCCATCCCCATCCTTGTGCACGTACCTTGACCTTAATGAATTTTCTTGATTAATTTTCCAAGTTTTTTGTACTCAATACTTTTCTAATGATTTGCAGATAGCTGCGCTTGCTGACCAGCCCGACCTCGGCGCGCTAAAGAAGTTGCTCGATGAATGCGAGGGGGCTGGTGGCGATGATGGTGGCGCGGGGGATGTTGCCCCTGCCAGCGGCTCTGGCGCGGCGAAAGAATCTGCTCCTGACACCGTCGTGATAGAAGACTCCATTGAGGAGGAAGAACTTGACTATGGTCAGTTCGGAGATGAGGAGCGGGCCGCGCCAGATGCTGCGGGAGATGATGAGGGTGATGAAGTGGCTGACGTCGACGTGGAGACTTGAGAAGCCCTTCATCTTTCTAATTTTTTTTTTGTTTTTTGTTATACTTGTAATTTGTAACTCATCACACTTGTAAATTTCAATGCTATGGAATGAAATTTGTTTTCCCTTTTTCACATCTTGCGCATTTCCATTCATCTCTTCATGTTTGCTTGTATAGATATAAGATATGCTTGCACGTTAAAATAAGAACAAGGTTGTAAGGAAATTATTTACTTAACCATAGTCCTATTTTGTAAGTGGTTTCGCAGTATCTTGTTTATGCTGACACGCGCGATTACTTTTCACTATTCCTTTTTTGCGCGTCGTTGTCGCGCGTTTTTTATATGAAATTATGAGTTTTATCCATTACATGTCATCATGTGTTACTCAGATATCCACTATGATTCCGCGCGCGACCTCGACCTGAGACCTTAACAACTATGATTTGGCATGTACTTTGCCTTAGTTGTGTTTAGGGATTTTTATGATTAGGCTGCGCGGGAAGTAAGATGGATGTTTGTGAGTGTTT
Source organism: Bidens hawaiensis (assembly GCF_021521415.1). Lineage (NCBI taxonomy): Eukaryota > Viridiplantae > Streptophyta > Magnoliopsida > Asterales > Asteraceae > Bidens > Bidens hawaiensis. The sequence goes on from NW_027498902.1 coordinate 47,127, forward strand.
TGAGCTAAGGCTCTTTGTTTTGGGCTAAGGCCCTGACGTTTTTAGAGTTAAGACTCGTTAACGTGTTTGAGCTAAGGCTCGTAGGTTTGGGCTAAGGCCCTGACGTTTTAGAGTTAAGACTCGTTAACGCGTTTGAGCTAAGGCTCGCGCATGTATGTTTTACTTCGTTTTATTTTGTTTTGGAGTCAATATAGTGTTGTCATATTGCTCCAAATTAATAAAGGAAGTGTGAAACATGTATGCGAAGGTAATAGAACAAATATTGAAAGATAGCGCGAATCATCATTCATGATGGCTTAAAAGCCTTGATTACATATTTGAATTTTTACATGAAGCATTTTCTAAGCTGTGCCGCGTTCCACGCGCGCGGTATCTTTTTTCCATTCAAATCTTTTAAAGTGTACGCGCCTTTCCCCAATTCTTCTGAGATTTGATAAGGTCCTTCCCAATTGGGGGACATTTTTCCTGGTGGTATTGCGCGGCTAGCTTCATTGTTTCGAAGGACAAAATCATTTTTCTTGAAGTGGCATTCTTTAACGCGCTGATTATAATATTTTTCCAGCTTTTTCTTGTATTTGGCTTCATTGATGATAGCCGCTTCTCTGCGCCCTTCAAGCAAGTTGAGGTCCAATCTTCTTTCGCGCTCGTTATCAGTCTTGCTCATCATGAGTACCCTATGGGATGGGCATCCAATTTCTGCTGGGATCATAGCCTCTGTCCCATAGGTTAGGCTGAACGGGGATTCGCCATTGCTAGTTTTGCTTAATGTCCTGTGCGCCCACAGGACATTAGGTAACTCTTCGACCCAAGAATGGGATTCTCCCTCCAACCTTTTCTTCAGCCCATTTATCAAACTTTGATTCGCGCGCTCCACTTGGCCATTCCCCTGAGGGTGGTAGACCGAAGTGAAGATTTGGTTGATGTGCAATTCTTTGAGCCAGCTGGATATCTTCCTGTCAGTGAATTGTTTGCCATTGTCGCTCACAATTTCCATAGGAAGGCCAAAACGGCAAATGATGTGGCTCCAGATAAATTGCTTCATCGCCTCTGCTGTGATTTTTGCTAGTGGCTTGGCCTCAACCCATTTTGTGAAATAGTCTACCGCCACTACCAAAAATTTCACTCGCCCTTGCGCTTGCGGCAGGGGCCCCACAATATCAATGGCCCATTTGTGGAAAGGCCATGCGGAGGTTACTGGAATCAAGTTGTTCTTTGGCCGCATGGTGTTTGGCGCGTAGCTCTGACATGCCTTGCATTTTTGTATTTCTTTTAGCGCATCCAAGTACATGCCTGGCCAATAGTAGCCTGAGCTCATTGCCTTGGCAACCACCATGCGCGGGCCAGCGTGTATTCCGCAGATTCCTTCGTGAATCTCCCTAATCACATAGCTTGCTTCTTCAGCATCCAGGCATTTCATGAGCGGTCCAAGATAAGAGCGTCGATATAATGTACCATCAAGTAGTTCATAGTTCTGCGCCTTATGTCTTATCTTTCTCGCCTGTGCGCGATCGTCCGGTAACTTCCCCTCCTTCAGGAATTCCATTATTGGAGTTATCCAGGATGAAGGGGTTGTATGAATTACAAGGACAGATTGCGTTTGCACTGACGGGTTGCTCATCACTTCCACCCTGACATCTTTGCCAAAGTGATCAAAATTAGTTGATGCCATCTTACTCAACGCGTCAGCGGACTTGTTTTCACTGCGCGAGATGTGTATGATTTTGAAGAAGTCAAACTGCTCAATGAGCTTTTTTGCCTGCTCTAGATATAGAGGCATGGTGTTCTCCTTGGCATCATAAAGGCCATTGACCTGTGCAGCTACCAAGTAAGAATCAACATGGGCCTCTAGCCTTTTAACTCCAAACTTGCGCGCAATGCGCAGACCAGCCAGCAGGGCTTCATACTCAGCCTCATTGTTGGTACTCTTGAAGTCCAACCTAATAGCATAAGTATATTCATGATTATCAGGGTCCACCAGTTTGAGGCCTGCGCCTGACCCTTCGCTGTTGGAGGCTCCATCAGTGAATAGCCTCCAAACATCTTCTTCATCATTTGCTCGCGGAGGGTCTACCTCGCGCTGAGCTTCTTCAATATTTCCCTCTGGGATTTCCGTGATGAAATCCGCTAAAACTTGACCCTTTATTGCTGGACGGGGCTTATAGGTGATCGTGTGTTCACCTAATTCCAGCGCCCACTTTGTCAGCCTTCCGGAGAGCGCGGGGCGTCGCAAGACTTGCTGTATGTTGTAACCTGTCAGAACTTCAATAGGATGACCATTGAAGTATCTATGAAGCTTGCGCGACGCGTGTGTTAGTGACAAAACTAACTTTTCCATGATGGAATAGCGCGTCTCAGGGTCTGTCAGCACCCGACTCACATAGTATATTGGCGTTTGGATCCCCTTGCGATCCACCAATAATACTGCGCCGATGGCGCGGTCTCCAGCTGACAAGTACAATGTAAGGGTTTCGCCAGGAAGTGGAGCTGTGAGCGCGGGCAGCTTTATGAGACATTCTTTTATCTCACTGAAAGCTTGCTCAGCCTCAGGCGTCCACTTGAATTGGTTCTTCTTCAAGCAGTTCCTCAAAGTGTTAACGAATGGTGTAGATTTGCTGGCGTGGTTCGCTAGGAACCTGTTGATTGACACCAACCTACCATTCAGCTTCTGAACCTCTTTCATGGTGGATGGTGAAGGCATGTCAAGGATGGCTTCCACCTTTTCAGGGTTCACCTTGAAACCATCCTTAGTGACCATTACACCAAGAAATTTCCCCTCTTCCGCGCCGAAAGTACATTTGCTCGGGTTGAGCTTCATGTTGACTTCCGTTAAGCGCTGAAGAGTTTCCTCGATGTCTTTGAGCATTTGTCTCTCCTCCCTGCTCTTGATAACCAAATCATCAACGTAGACTTCTAGATTTCTTCTGATTTGTTCACTGAAAACCGAATCCATAAGTCTCTGATAAGTGGCGCCCGCATTCTTTAAACCAAAGGGCATTTTTGTGTAACAAAAAACCCCCTTGTCGGTTCTGAAGGCCGTCTTGTCTTCGTCTTGTGGTGCCATTTGAATCTGGTGATAGCCTTTGTAGGCATCCAGGAAACATTTGAGCTTGAATGGCGCCACGGAGTCCACCTTTGCGTCGATGTTTGGGAGGGGGTAACAGTCTTTCGGACATGCTTTGTTGAGGTCCTTGAAGTCAACACACATCCTCCATGACCCGTTGCTTTTCTTTACCATCACAGGATTGGCTACCCACGTCTGGTATCGGATCGGGCGGATGATGTTTGCGCGCAACAGGTCCTCAACTTGCTCATTCATGGCCTTCGCCTTTTCATCCCCTATGATTCTCTTTTTCTGAGCAATTGGCTCCACCGACTTGAACGTGTTAAGAGAATGTTGCGCCAAGTCTCGCGGGACCCCTGTCATATCAGAGTGTTGCCACGCGAAGACCGACGTGTATTTTGTGAGCAACCTTTTCATTCTCAATCTCGTTTCGTCTGAAATGGTAGCGCCAATTGTGACCGTTTGCTCTGGGAATTTTGGGTTTAAAATCCAATTCTCTGGCGCATTGTCCGCCATTGGAAGTTTCATTCTCCCTTCCCGCGGCGTACTTGTCACTGCGCACAAATGATCGCGGTAAACAAATGTTACGCCTGTTGGTGTAGGGAACCCCAATGCGCCGTGCGCTGGCGACGGTACAGCATTAAATTGGGCAATCGTTCCCCTACCCAGGATCATATTGTGGCATGACGTGGTGGGCAAGACCAAGAAGTTGACAACTTCGGCTCGCTTGCGCTCATCATCCCCCATAGTTAGTTCAAACTGAATTTGACCTAGGGGATGGATGATTTCATTTGAAACACCACAAATTGGTGCGTTCACCATCTCGAGCCGCGCTTGGTCTGCCGGGTCTAACTTTCTGAAACATTGCTCATACATAATGTCAGATTCGCTTCCAGTGTCCACCAGGACCTTTGACACTTCGTAATGAGCAATGTGTGTGGTGATGACGAGAGGGCTGCTGATTGAAGGGCCTCCCCTAATTCTTGGGAAGATAACTTGCTGCTCGCGCCAATCTCCGTGGATTTGCGCGCTTCTCTTTTTTGACGTCTGCCCTTGTCGTCCCCCCTCAGCCACACAGATTCTTTTGTATTTCTTGCTGGCAGAGGCTCCTTCCGGTTGCTCATCTTCTATTCTTTGGTTTTTCACCAAGTGAGCCAGCCTGCCTGATTTTACATCCTTCTCGATCGCATCCTTTAAATGATGGCATGCGTCGGTGTTGTGGCCCGGGGACCTGTGAAATTCACAATATTTGCCACTGTTTTGCGGTCCCTTGTAGTGTAGTTGCTTGGGGGGGCTTGAATTGGACATTCTCAGTACTTAACACCTGTGAAGGTATTTTAGTGAGGGGAGTCCATATTCTTGGCAGAGGTCTGCTAGGATCTCTGCCGCCCTCCCTCTTGTCACCCTCCCCGCGATTACGAACATCTTTTTGGGGCTGGGGTGAGCTTGGTTGCGTTTGCTTTTCTGCGGAAGAAAAACTTGTTGGTTGCAACCTGGACCATACAGAGTTCTGTTTGGCCCTCTTCTCTTTACTGCGCGGTGATTCAGCCTGATGCGCTCTTTCTCTTGCCCTATCTTGGGCAATCTGTTTTTCATTTCTCGCGAAGACTCGCGATGCTTCCATCAGTTTTGCCCAAGTGGTGGGCATACCATCTCTGCTTACGAGAGCTCGGCGGAGCTGATCACTGCGCGCGCCTTGTATAAAAGCCACGCGCAGGAGTTGCTCGGTTATACCCCCGATTGCCAGAGACTCCTGATTGAAACGAGTGATGTAGTCCTCAATCATTTCATCATTCCTGTGCACGCAGTGCATGATGTCATCAGGATCGCGCGTGTGTCTGCGCTGCTGTACGAAGTGGGCTTGGAACTTTTCCAATAGTTCCTCGAACCCATCAATTTGCCCAGTCGGCAAGCTCTCGAACCAGACACGCGCCGCGCCCGTAAGGCAGCGGGCAAACATGTGACACCATGTTGGCATCGTCCAGCTCTCTAGGTTTCCCGTGTTATAGAAACCTTGCAAAAAGTCATCTGGATCTGTTGTGCCATCATATTTGCCCAGACCACTTGGCATCTTGGTCTTGTGCTGGATGGGGGCCTTAGCGATGCGCTCAGTAAATTTTGAGTGCTTCACTAAGATGGCCGGCCTGTACGGCGTGGTTACGTCCACTTGCCCCCTCACTGGCGGGCTGTACGGCATGTGCAGATCCAGATCTGCTCTGGCTCCAGGCGCCATGTTCACAGGCGCGCGGAGTTGTGAGCCTCCTGCATGAGTATCTCGCGTCTTCCTCATGCTATGCACTTCTTCATCACTGAACTCAGTGTGTGCAGTGTGAACAGAATGTCCTTCTTCCGGCGCGCGCGGCCTTTTTGTAGTCTGCTTATCAAACGCTTGCCTTTGTGTTTGGTCGGCTAGCTTTTTCTGTTTGACCATTTCATTGTACTTTTCCATTAGACGCCGCTGCTCGTTTATGAGCCATTCATTCGGATCATTTGTTTCTTCTTCTGGACCCATTGGTCCTTTCAGTTTCGCGCCGGCAAGATTTTGTAACGTGAGATCGTCTGGAGGAGTTTCAGTCTGGCCGTGAGGGGTTGTGATGAAGGGACGGTTACTGGTGGCGCGCGTAGAATCACGCGGCACCCTCAGAAACTGCTGTCCCTCATTGACACCCTCACGTTCAATATCCTCCAGAGCTTGATCAGCGTTACGAACGCCAGAAACCATGGTGATTGATTTTTTTTTATGTAGATCTGATGAGATCTGATTGCCGTTTGTAACAGTGGATGGCGCCAATGAAGAAACGTGGATCTACTCACTGGTAGCAGATCTACTTTCCTCGGGTTTTGATTGTACTATTTCACCGATGGTTCTTCTGGATCTGTGTTCTTCCACCTACAAAATGAACAACGCCGTTAACTTACCCCTCAGAAAGGGACAGAGGGGTCCTCTTTGGGGTAACCCTCCGGCGTGAGAATAAGTATGTGTAGGAGAAGATAATAATATATGAGTAAGGGAATCTCAAGAGTATTGCTTAATAGCTGAATACTGTATGATTGTGTGACTGTGTGTTTGTATGTAACTGACTGTGAGTGAATGTAATTCAATATGATTGAATGTGATATCACTGCCTGTAACTGTCAATGATTGAGTATGAATCTGTCCATCAAAGTGGAGTTGATGCTGTATTTATAGTGCTAGGGTTTCCACTGATTGGGCTCAACCTCGTTGGCCTCCTCCAATCGCACTGCGCCACGTGTCCTCTGGGACACCTGGCGCTTTCTCGTTGGTTGTAATCACGTGGTAGCACTTGTGTCATGCTGAGTTGACCTTTCATTTGGCAGCTGTCAACATCAGCATATTCTTACTCCTTAAAAAGATGCCTTCTGGAAGGTTGTCTGACGTGCACAATCAAGGTTGCCCTAATCCTGATTTGGATAAGGACGAGGTCGATTATGTGCATGTGTGATATGCGCCAATCCTGAGGATGCGCGAGGTCTTCTCTTTATTCTCACGCGCAGATATTTCATGCGCGGATGTGATATGCACGAGCATGTGATATGCGCCGCGCGCATATGTGATGCGCGAGCATATGTGTGCCTGGGCAGATGTGATATGCATGAGCATGTAATATGCGCCGCGCGCTGATGCGCCGCGCGCATATGTGATGCGCGAGCATATGTGTGCCTGGGCATATGATGCCTGAGCATGTTCTGTATGCGCCATGCGCATAGGTTTTGGCTTTGTGCCTTCATAATGTCTTTATCTTGTGGGTTGACCCGCCTTGCTCGGTGTTGAGGCGGGTACATACCTCTTCACACATGATTACAAAGGAGGATGTGGTATTCATAAAGGAAGATTGACTTCATCTACCAACTTGATTTGATAAAAATACATGGATCCTTGAGGATGAGGCTAAAAATATCGACAAACAATTTCTGTTGTGACAGAAAGTAGTGACCAAACAAATCAGTAAGCAACAAGAATTAGCGACCAATCTTATCAATTGGACACAATGTAAGCAATCAACGACACATCAGATTGTTAGCAACCAGTTTTGTGACAGATCAACAGTTCAGCATTATAACGGGTTTAGCAGGTCTAATTCAAGTTTATATTAGCTCAAAACATGATTCCTTGTCAAGATGGTTTGATTTTGTAGTCAAAGGGGTGCTTGGTTTATCAAATCAAGAGACAGTTTTAAATGTCGAGAACTTAAAGCGGGAGCAAGTTAAAGTGGAATCGTTAGTGGGGATTTGCAACAAGGCGGAATCCTCACGAAAGCCATGCCACGACTAAAGATTATTTAGATGGTATATTTTCCCAGTATTGCATGATTAGGGGGGTGATTGTTAGACTAATTTTGCGAGAGTACGGGTGTAATTTGTTGTACTTACAAACCTAGAGAGTTTTGAGTTACTTTTCTCCTAGTTTAGACTAATAAGGATTGATATTGATTAAGGTTTAGTAGGTTTATAAATAGAGGTATTTGTAAACATTATATATCACAACAATTAATAAAGAATCAAGTTTAGACTACTATTCAATATCGTTTATACTTTTAAACAATCCCCTCAACTTCAATGTTTTGAACATTGTGGTCGAAGTATAAACTAGTTTTACCAAACTTATTTTGACCCTGTCAATTTTTTCTAACATAAAAATTTCTAGATCTGCCACTGCATGCAAGACAAGGTGTCTTCCAGGGAAGTATTATATAATTTGTTTTTTTATTAGAACTCGTTTTTACTAGCAGGTGGATATATTTCTAATTAGCAGCGTATGCAACTCAAATGTCCATGGTGTGAGAGAAGGTTGTCATGTAGTGGTTGTTGCAAAAAAGGGGCTAAAGGCTTAACTGCCAGGTAGATTTCAATGTAGGGGATTTCTTTAGGCACAGAAGGACAATGTTTGTAATGTTGGGTGCTGGATGAAGGTAGACCATGCTCTAATAAGAAAGGTGACCAATTAAAGAAGATAGGAACAGGATTAATGTATTAAGTCATGTGTTAGAAAATGAATAAACTAGACATTATTTTTAAAAATAGAACTTAATGCAAATTTTAACAAAATACCCAGAACACAAATCTTGAGGTCTTACACGACAACATATCCTAAACGCAATGTTGACCAAATAGCAATTAACTGACGATTAGTCGGTGAGGTGTTGGTTAGCAATTAATTTAATTGACATCTAGACGAGATATTTACAACCATGCCTAAACGTTCAATGAAATGATGATATGGGTTAATGGAAGTTAGCAAAAACACCATATTTTGTATAATATTATTTTCTTTTTGGGTAAGAAAATTCCTTTAAATTATTATTAACAAAATGAGTTGTTATATATAAATAAAAGCTGCAAAAGGTAGGGGTGGAAACAAAAGCATTGTAATGAAGTTGCCGTTGAAGAAAAAAAGAAAAAGAAAAAAAAAAGGAAAAAGCGTTGTAAGTTGACCTTTAATGTATGTTCTTCAAATACCTTATCCAAAAAGGAATGACATGTAAAAGCTATGGCCTTTGAATTTGGATAATCCTTAACCTTAATATTAATATCACACACACATATACATATATATGATATAAAAGTTTTTGTTAAATAAAACTTGGAAAGCATGAAGACTCATACTTTTAAACACATTTAGATTACTTTTAACGGTTTAATAATTTTTAACGATTTAAGATCAAAATTGATATACAATCGTCATGCATCGAGCTCATGAAAATGGTGAATATGCTTAGTGGTCTAAAACACATGAAAATGGTGAACATACTCTGACTCCTATGTCATCTATGTGTATGTATAACTATAAACACTATCTATCGTCAAACAATCTCAAAACCAAAATTACATACATATAATTTGTTACTCTTTAGAATTTAAGGTCATAGAAAAGTGAGGGCCTATACTATAGACTATTACTACTTTAGACTATTAAAAACTGACATACTACACTTTATAATGATATTGGAAATAAATCTTACGTTAAGAAAAATAACCACGACTTAAAAATCTTCAAATCTTAACAAGGAATCATCATAAAAAACCGCCCAAAACGGAGATATCATGGATTTATTATTGATCACCACAACTAAGTTCTTTAGTGCGATAATCTTGGATACGATATATCTATACTACATGCTAATATGTTTTCACACTCGATTCAAGCATGTTGTTGGTTTTCACTATGTCAAAGAAATGGTTACTCGATGAACTAAGTTCATTTCACTATGTCGGTCTTCACTATGTCGTATGCAGCTTGTAATCATTAAATTGCAGATATCCTCACAAAACTTTTAATCATACATCTATATTTTCGGTCCATATAGCAAATCGTTCATTGTTTTTAGCATGTGTAAGAGTGGCAAAAGTTATTATTATCAATGTCATTATAATTAGCTTTCTGAATATATTAGCTATTTTGTCCTTTAATACTATCATCTTCATTATCAGTCAAATAAATATATATAGTCCATTTAACCCAATATGACCCAAAATTTTTATAACATAGAATGATCCTATATACCATATTTTTTTACTTGATTAACACCATCTTACGACTTCTACGACACACATAAATTACCCATCTCGGGTCATAACAACCCATTAGACCTAATATGACCAATACGAATATAACTGAACTTTTTTTAGAAAGACAAGTATTTTACTTCCTAGACTCGAGCACATGACCTTTGGGTGTTCAAAGCACCGTCTCTACCAGCCACTGGACTACCAATCCCAAGACTTAACCTATTATGGCATGTACAACCTGTGATAATCAGATATAACCCTAATAACACCCATTATGATTTATACGAGTTGTCACCCGTTATGACTCGTTAATATTGCCAGTTATGTCTTGCATCGGGTTATATAAATCACCAATATAAAATAAAAGCATACCCTACACAACTTAATTTCATAATATACATGAAACGCAGACAAGATGAAACCACCTTATTGATCATCTGCAATACCAACATAAAACTTAACCATAGTATAAACTCAAGAAGTCTTAAATTAATAATTAATAAAAAATAACTTTATACAAATAACATGGCATAAATGAAACATATAATACCACAAAAATCTCAATTCTTTTAACACTTCTCAGGAATAAAAAAATAAAAAAACAAGGAAAAATGTGACCACCTTTATAAGTATCAAGTTTCCAACAACAAAAAAAAGACTCCATAATCACACAAAACACTCCCAAACAAGATCATGGGACATAACAAAACAAAACCAAAACTATACACCTATCATATTTTGGTCAACACAAACTTTGACTTACCAGGTAGCAAACCGCTAAACGGGAATAACATCAGGATTCGACGAGTCATCACATCTCAAAACAATACCGTCTAGGCTCGCGGGAAGCATACACGTGGCCCATTGGCATCCGGTTGGAACGGGCTCGGGTGGAGGAACAATCATCAACACATTATCATTTCTTTCAACAACTCCCATCACACTCACACTGCTGCCTTCTTTAATGTACCTATGTTTTCATTAACAACCAAACATAAACATTAAAGTAAGGAAATCATTTAAGTAAACCAGTCGGATGATTACTTGTTCAACAAGAAACGAGAGATAAAGCATACCCTTCTTTGAGACGCATCATACGATCATCACTAGATAGGTTTCTCTCAGCCAGCCATCTTAGAAATTGCGGAGACGAGTCTTTATTAGCTTGATTAATATCAATAACAGCTGATTCTTCAACGTATGGAGTCACGCGGGCCCCATAACCGGTTTTAACCAACGCCCTCAATCCCGATTGGAAATCAGATATGTAGAAATCTACAGCATGCCTCTGCGAGTGTTCACAAATAAATGCACAATCAAGAATCTTTAACAAATATCGGCTATGATTAATTTAGGAAACCGCAAGCTTTGATTATTTAATTTACCTCCATGGATCGTAGACCCCATGTGAAACGCTGATGTGTCGGGTTGGCGGCTTTTGAATCCCAACCGCGATATTCGTATAAACTTGTGGATGTGTAAACACATCTGGGAACCCTTTGAAATGATGACTCCAATGGTACATTTCCACAAGTAACAACCTTTAAAGAAACAAACATTTTCTAGATGTCGAAGTGTTTTTCAAGAATATAAAAATATAAATTTCAAATATAAAAGATCAGAGACCAAAATGTTATAGCAAAAATATAATTTCTAAAATTATTTCAAATACTTGTGTGTATGTATAGGTGTTCATCAGTTCGGTTTCGGTTAAAAACCAAATAAACTGATTTCAATCAAACTTAACCGAATTGGTTCTTTAAGCTGAAAAATCATTGTTTTTTTATAATTTACTTCTTTGATTTATTATAGTCCACTAGTAATATATAAGGATAAGTTAATTTGGTGTCTTTTTTTTTATTACCTAACTAGTTTAATTAACTATTATATAAAGAAAAGTTAATCTGGTATAACTTTTTTTATTAACTAATTTAATGTACTGCACAAAGATTAATTATGTCAGTAAAAAGATTTAAAGTTGGAATTCTGAAACATGCGGTTGGAAAAAAAAACTTGCAAAGCACGGATATTACATATACACACACTTTCTTAAAAAAGATTATGGATATTCAGTTAATACGCATTGTTCGATCATAACCAAATCAAAATTCACATAAATTAAAACTGAATAGCTTATTCAGTTACCATTTCAAACCAAACTGAATAACCGAATTAATTCGGTTCGGTTTTTTGCTGTTAAACAATGTGTATATATAAATGCATGCATAAACGTGTTTTTTGTGTAACGTGTTGGGTTTTATACAAGTTTATCAAAGTCAAGTTAACAATATTTAACTAGAAAACGCAACGGAAGCTTAGATTTTAAATCTAGTTATGAACATACCATTATGTTAAAATCAAAACCCAATGAACAAGGATCAAAATTACAAGAACAATATGCTCACAAAATGTAAATGTACCTTCTTCTACCTTTAGAAGAATAAGTAAGATATTGAAGATGATGGTGGATGAATGGCAAGCCTCCAAAGAAGAAGACCTCAAGATAGTGATACCCCAAGCTATTTGTGACAACACCAATTTGATTGCTAGGATTTATGAACACTTAAACAAGCTCACCAAGCTCTCCCAAAATCCCCTCTTTGGCCGTGAGTTTTGGAGGAGGAAGAGAGAATTTTTGTTGTTTTTCTTTCAACTCACTTTAATTCAAAATAACAAAAGGAGGATTCCTTTGCATGTCTTTTGATTGGAGGTCTATATGGAGGTTGTCAACACAAAAGGACAAAATATGTTTGGACAAAACTACCACCCACATGGGTGGCCGGTTTTACCTTTTTTTTTTTTTTTTTTTTTTTTTTTTTTGTGTTTTTGTTTTAACCATTTAAAACATCTCCTAATTATTTTATAAAACTTATTTTATAAAATGTACATGCATTTACATAATTATTTAACCAATTAAATAATTAATTTATATAAACAAATTACCCAGATAATTTATTTAAATCCTCAACTGTGTTTGTTTAGAAAACCAATTTTCTAAACACGTAGTGTTCGGTATTCATTTAAATGACCAACTCATTAAAAGAATACATTTGGTGTCGTCTAGCTTGTTATTGGGTATGACCCGACTTGGATCAAACACAGTTAGCCACATTAGTATAAGTATGTGTCTCGGGCATACGTAATTCCAACAATCTCCCACTTGCACGAGATACATAGAAAATTAATGCAAGTGGTGAATACCGCCTAACAACAGTTCACCACCCCTAATGTGTTTGACGAAGTGCCATTCAATAACATCATCCCTTCAAGTCCCTTACTTGATATGATTTAGGTGAATCTATCATTATATCCCTTTGTTACTAGATGTCCTGTTGGATCTAAGAGACATAGGTGATCATTCTCTTTACAATTCAACTTTATCAGGCCTTAGACATCTAAACTCTCAACACATAAGAGGAACAAATTCCGTCTTGACTGTATACGCCTCTCACTATCACTTTATACTCCACCTGAGCTCATCCTTATGTACCATCTTTTACGAATAGCGAAGGGGAGAGTCAAAGTGTAATACTCGGTGAAAATCAAGACCCAATATACATCTCAGGTCTAAGGATAATATGAAATTCTCCTTTACTCAAGGTTACTAATGATCAAGTCAATCGACTCCATGTAGTAATATTGAGAGCGGGTCAGTCCAATATTTGTATCCCACAAATATCTATGAACTTTGGCAGCAATCCTATGCTCCATATTCATTCCTTATGAATATCTACCAATCCTAGTTCATAATAGTCTTGCTTCATATTTGTTCCCACAAATGTGATCGACTACGGACTTTTAGAATAAGATAACTTATTCATGGATTAAACATGCAAAATTAGAATTTAACTCAAGATTCCATAATCATATAAAAGAGTTAAATTACAAAAGTCTTTTAAACTTTAATACAAAATAGATCAAATCCAATTACTAGAATATCGAAGTCCTAAGCCACTCGCATGACGTTCATGTTTCGGTTTTTCTAGGAGCTTCGTGAATGGATCCGCAAGATTTTGATCAGTTCCAACTTTGCGAATACATATCTTTCCCTTTTCAACTTCATCCCTTATGTAGTTGAATCTCCGCTCTATGTGTCTAGTCTTTTGGTGCGAACGAGGTTCCTTGATTTGTGCAATCGCACCCTCGTTGTCACAAAAGATTTCTAGAGGGTCTTGAATGGAAGAGACCACCCCTAGATCAGTAATGAATTTCTTCAACCATGCAGCTTCCTGAGCTGCCAATGAAGCGGCGATGTATTCTGATTCTGTAGTGGACAATGCTACCACTTCCTGTTTTGAGCTCTTCCAAGAGACAGCTCCTCCATTAAGAGTGAACACATACCCAGATTGTGATCGAGAATCATCTCGATCAGTTTGGAAGCTCGCATCCGTGTAACCTTTTATAGCGAGTTCCTCCTCACCAGATCCATATATCAGAAACATATCCTTAGTTCTCCTAAGGTATTTCAATATGCTCTTAACAGCCATCCAATGACTGTCTCCTGGATTCTGTTGGTATCTGCTTGTCATGCTCAAAGCGCATGACACATCCGGTCTAGTACATATCATTGCATACATGATGGATCCTATAGCAGAAGCATATGGGATTTGTTTCATCATGTTTTGCTCACCCTTTGAGCTTGGACATTGAGCTGAACTCAATATGGTCCCTCTTTGAATAGGTACAAAACCTTTCTTGGAGTTTTCCATCTTGAACCTTTTCAAGATTTTATCAATGTATGTACTTTGGTTCAAACCTATCAAGCGCCTTGACCTATCCCTATAGATCTTTATTCCCAAAATATAGGCAGCTTCACCAAGATCCTTGATGGAAAATCTACTTCCAAGCCAAGCCTTAACGCTTTCCATGGTTGGAATGTCATTTCCAAATAGTAGAATGTCATCGACATACAATACTAAGAAGGTAATTATACTCCCACTAGCCTTTTTATACACACAAGCCTCATCAGCGTTCTTGATGAATCCAAAATTTTTGATTTCTTCATCAAAACGATGATTCCAAGTTCTAGATGCTTGTTTCAATCCATAGATTGATTTCTTTAACTTGCATACCTTTTTAGGATGTTTCGGATCGACAAAACCCTCAGGCTGAACCATATAGACATCTTCCTCAAGATATCCATTTAGGAAAGCGGTCTTGACATCCATTTGCCAAATTTCATAATCATAATGTGCAGCTATGGCAAATAATATCCTAATAGACTTAAGCATTGCCACAGGCGAAAAAGTTTCATCATAATCAACCCCTTGAGTTTGAGTGAAACCCTTAGCTACAAGTCTTGCTTTATAAGTATCCAAGTTTCCATGCATATCAGTTTTCCTTTTGAAAACCCACTTACTTCCAACAGCTTTGGAGTTGAGTGGTGGTTCAACCAATTCCCAAACTTGGTTGTCATACATGGATTGCATCTCAACGTTCATGGCTTCAAGCCATTTGTCACAATCATTCTTGGACATTGCATCACGGTATGTGGTCGGTTCATCCGAATCTACCACGTAGCAACCTTCTACAAAAAATCCATATTTTTCAGGTGGATTGCTAATTCTACCAGATCTGCGAACGTTTTGTGTGTTTTGATCAACCACTTGATCACTTTCAACAACCTCTTGTTGAGTGCTAGTATCAACCAATTGTGTATCATCTTGTGATTCTTGATCCTCATCAAATTTCACTGTTCTACTATTAGTTCCTTCCTCAAGGAACTTAGTTTCCAAGAACTTACCCTTTCGAGCAATAATAACATTTTGCTCACTAGGATCGTAAAAGTAATATCCTAAATCATCTTTAGGATAACCTATAAAGATACACTTAGTGGATCGGACTTCTAATTTGTTTGGGGTGTATTGCTTTACATAAGCTTCACAACCCCAAACTTTTAAGAATGATAGCGATGGAGCCTTTCCATGCCATACTTCAAAAGGTGTCTTCTCCACTTTCTTGGTTGGAGCCATATTCAATATGCGAACAGCGGAAAGTAAAGCATAGCCCCAAAATGATAGAGGTAAAGTGCTTCTAGCCATCATCGATCGAACCATATCTAATAGGGTACGATTTCTCCTTTCAGACACACCATTATGTTGTGGTGTTCCAGGTGGAGTAAGTTGTGAAATAATTCCACAACTCTTAAGATGATCTTGAAAAACACTACTTAGGTATTCACCTCCTCTATCACTACGAAGTACTTTGATTGTGGTTTTGAGTTGTCTTTCTACTTCAGCTTTGAAGTCTTTGAACATTTCAAAAGCTTCATCTTTGTGTTTCATTAAGTACACATAACCATATCGACTATAATCGTCAATAAATGTAATGAAGTATCTTTCACCATTCCTAGTCATTGGTCTAAAAGGACCACATACATCCGAATGTATGATACCCAATAATTCTTTTGACCTTTCAAAAGTCTTATTAAAGGGTTGCTTTGTCATTTTGCCTTGTAAACAAGATTCACATACATCAAATGAATCAAACTCATTGGTTTCTAGAATACCACTCTTGCGAAGAGTTTGCATGCGATTCTTGCTTATATGTCCAAGGCGACAATGCCAAAGATAGGAATCACCCAAGTCCTTCTTGAGTTTCTTGGTGTTGACATTATACATTGAACTACTATGTGACATACCACTTTGATCTATTTCATATATACCATTCATGGGTATAGCTTTAAAATAAAATATGCCATTCATCAAAACATGAATATCATAATCAATAAACTTAAGATCAAAGCCACATTGTTTTAAAAGGGACACGGAAATAATGTTTCTCCTTAACTTAGGAGCATACAAAACATTTTTCAAAATTACTTCCAAACCACTTGGAAGCTTTAACATGTAGTCTCCTTGAGCTTGGACTTCAACTCTTGCTCCATTGCCCATAAAGAGACTAATGTCCCCTTTGTTGAGTTGCTTACTTCTTTTGAACCCCTGCAACAAATTGCAAATGTGAGTTCCACATCCGGTATCAAGTACCCATGTATTTGAAGAAATAACATTTAGTTCAACATATATAGTAAAGATAATACCTGAGGTTTGCTCCGCATCCCTCTTATCTTTTAACGCTTTGAGATAGGTCGGACAATTTCTTTTCCAATGACCTATCTCTCCACACTCAAAGCATGGATCTTGCGTCGCAACCTTTTGCTTCTTTTCCTTCGGTTTGTAGGGCGTGATGGCTTTCCTCTTTCCCTTTCCTTGGACGTGGCCCTTGCCCTTAGCAACACTTGCTTTGGGGTTGGAGTTATGTCCCCTTTTGCCTTCATTGATTGTTAGAACGGGTAAAACCCTTTTACCCATTCCCGCTTCGGCCGTTCTTAGCATTGCGTGAAGCTCACCAATGCTTTTGTCCCACCCGTTCATGTTATAGTTCATGACAAAGGTTTCAAACCTTTTGGTCAAAGAGTTGAGGATCAAATCCGTAGCCAACTCATTAGAGACGGGACAATTCAACCTACGAAGCTTTTCAATGTAGCTTTTCATCTTTAGGACATAAGATGAGACGCTTTGGGTTTCCTCCATACGACATGCATGAAACGCTCGAACCGTTTCGAAACGTTCCGCTCTAGCTTGTTGAAGGAACATTTCCTTCAATTGAGTTATCATGTCGTATGCCCCATGATGCTCGAAATCCTTTTGGATTTCGGGAATCATAGTTCCCAACATGAGGCAAGAGGCTTGCACCGAATCTTTGGTGTACTTAACCCAATCGTAATAAGCCTCCTCATCTTCCACGTTAGGCTCGTCGGGAATGGGATCGTCTAAGACATATGATATCTCTTCTTGTTTGAGAACTATTCTCAAGTTGCGATACCAATCCATAAAGTTATTATGGTTTAGACGATCCTTTTCAAGGATGGTTCTTAAGGATAGGTTACGGGTGTTATGGGTAGAGGTGTTTGCATTGTTAGCGGCCATCTACAAAATTTAACAAAGTTTTATTTTAGAATTATAAACAATTTAATTATTAATACCCTTTTATTCCAAATTTTAAAATAATAATTAAATTCTAGAATCCAACGATAAATCAAATTTCGGTTAGGTGACCTTTATCCCGTTATTTGATTTAACAAGGTAGTCAACCTTGACAATTGCAACCCTTTGCAACTTCTAGAGGTATGGGACCATTCGAAATCCTTATTTCGTGTTGGCATGTTTATCCCATCAACACCATTGGACCCCATGCTTAGGTGACCTTTATCACATGGTTTCCAATTCAAGTCGTCCTACTTGTATAAACATGTAAGATTAACATACAAGTGGTTAGGTGACCTTTATCCCACAATTATGTTAATATTACCTTAAGTATATTAGTTTGCTCTAAAATGGTTAGGTGACCTTTATCCCATTTAAAGTTTCCTAATACGTTAAGTGTCTTACAAAAGGATGGTGTTAGACTTGTTTCCTTGGTAATTATGAAAAAGGGATTTTTAAGTTTTCCAATATTCTAGTTTGAAAAACATTATGCCATATCCTAACATGCATTTAGTAATATGGCGATTTTGAAAACCAATTTTCAAGGTTCTAGTTATAATAAAACCAATTTTATTATATGTGAGTAATCGCTTAGTTTTAATAAACCCATTTTATTAACTAATTGACGCGATATTACCAAATATATATTAGAACCCGTTTTATGCTAGTTGTCGTTCCTATGTGACGGTTTGGATATCCTAATATCTATCAACCACACATTACATAAAGTAAAACAAACAACCAAGCATACATGCAAAATATAGTCATAACCGAGAACCGCTAAGTTTGACCATACTTGTTAGCCGAAACAAGTATAGGTCATAAGTCTCACCTAAGGGACAAAACATGACACAAGGATGGAATGTTGACTCCCACTTGACCTTGCATCCAAATGCTTCAAGTATCCTTTCCAAGTTGTTGTGTTCTTGTTGGGCTTGTAAATGGGCTCCAAACTTCCAAAAGTCTTCTTGGGCCCAAGAGTGAAATTTATGGGCCTAATGGGCTTGAATCCCATGATGGGCCGGTGAGGCCCAACAAGCCCAAAATTTCGGTCCAAGGCCCAAATCCACCAATTCTTGCATCTTCAATTTTTACAAAATGTATCCTAATACATATTTTTCTAAAAAAAAGAAAATGCAACTAATCTATTTATTACATACCAACTTATGAATAAATAAATTACATAAGCCTAAGATTATGAATTATTACAACCATATTGAATAATAAACATAATCAACATACACAAACAACAATCAACACATCCAAGGTCTCGGTTTCGGTTATGACACAATCAAACATACCAAATGTTCTAAGCATGCAACCTAAGCAACCAATGCCCAAAATCACCAAAAGGAATCGGCCCCCCCCCCCCCCCAAGAGGCTACGGCCCATCCCCCCCCCCAAAATTTTTTTGCAATTTTGATATTTCAACATCCAAATGTTAAATGGTTTCCTAAGATCTTTGCATGCATGTCAAGATCTTACAAAACCATGAGGGGTAAAATCCACCAAAATTTCGGACCCCTTTTTCACCCATGAAAAACCCGAAATCTATGAACATGCAAGGAGCATAAGTCCTTGTAACCGGCTCTTGATGCCATTGTTGGGTTTTATACAAGTTTATCAAAGTCAAGTTAACAATATTTAACTAGAAAACGCAACGGAAGCTTAGATTTTAAATCTAGTTATGAACATACCATTATGTTAAAATCAAAACCCAATGAACAAGGATCAAAATTACAAGAACAATATGCTCACAAAATGTAAATGTACCTTCTTCTACCTTTAGAAGAATAAGTAAGATATTGAAGATGATGGTGGATGAATGGCAAGCCTCCAAAGAAGAAGACCTCAAGATAGTGATACCCCAAGCTATTTGTGACAACACCAATTTGATTGCTAGGATTTATGAACACTTAAACAAGCTCACCAAGCTCTCCCAAAATCCCCTCTTTGGCCGTGAGTTTTGGAGGAGGAAGAGAGAATTTTTGTTGTTTTTCTTTCAACTCACTTTAATTCAAAATAACAAAAGGAGGATTCCTTTGCATGTCTTTTGATTGGAGGTCTATATGGAGGTTGTCAACACAAAAGGACAAAATATGTTTGGACAAAACTACCACCCACATGGGTGGCCGGTTTTACCTTTTTTTTTTTTTTTTTTTTTTTTTTTTTTTGTGTTTTTGTTTTAACCATTTAAAACATCTCCTAATTATTTTATAAAACTTATTTTATAAAATGTACATGCATTTACATAATTATTTAACCAATTAAATAATTAATTTATATAAACAAATTACCCAGATAATTTATTTAAATCCTCAACTGTGTTTGTTTAGAAAACCAATTTTCTAAACACGTAGTGTTCGGTATTCATTTAAATGACCAACTCATTAAAAGAATACATTTGGTGTCGTCTAGCTTGTTATTGGGTATGACCCGACTTGGATCAAACACAGTTAGCCACATTAGTATAAGTATGTGTCTCGGGCATACGTAATTCCAACATAACGTACCCCCGAAACCTTGACAAACTGGCCATCTTTTGCAGTTCTAAGCTCAGCATCCGGATACTCAGATATAAACTTTATAACAGCATTTCGACTCCAATAAACATTCCAAGCAAAGGCCAAACTCACAATACCGAAAAGAACAACAACAACAATAAGAAGAATCGGGTTACCAACAGCTGCAAGTATAAATATTGCAGAAATAAACCCCATCACAAACAGCAAAACCATTGACCAAAAAACTATCTTCGGAAAGTTCCGGAAGAACGAGTGTGAGCCCTCTTGAGTCAAATGAGTAACCGCTTGGTTCTTAACCATCGAACTAGTTCTTGACTTGATCGACCCAGATGAGTCCAATGGGCCTGATGACTTTCTGGGCCCACCAGACGTGTTAAGCGGTCCAGAGTGAATCGGGCCAGATGTTAACAGACCCGTGGCAGGGAGAACCGGAGGTTGAGGTCCAGAATTGTGTCTAGAACCAGAAGTCAAACCTTGGCCTTGAGGCCCAGATGGTTTCCTTATCGGTTCTCCGTGTTTGTTTAACGGCCCAGAACTGGTTTTCTTCATTGAAGATGAACCTGTAACATTACCTGATAATGAGCCCATTCGGGTCATGGAATGTGATGATATTTGACCCGAGTGACCCGTATTGGAACCAACCATTGGCCCGGTTCTTAATGGGCCACTGGTTAGCTGACCTGATTTTCTTGACCCTTCAAACATCTTTCCGAGTTCACCTGACTTTTTAATGTCACCGCCAGTGTACGGCACCGCGGTGGACGACATTGTCGGTGCCTTTTCTTTTGGCGGCTCGGGCCGTCCCGATACATACAAACCATTGTTCAACTGATGAGATGGAAACCGAGAACTCATTGGTGAAGATCTTTTGTAAACAGAAGAAGATGAATTTGAATGCTGGTTTTCTAGGTATAATAATTAAACCTACAAACAAATATTGTATCATAAGTATTGAAAGTTATTATTATGACTTGAAATATCAGTAATATGTTTGGTTTGTAGCTTAAGGTTGTAGAATGTGCTTAGAGGGTGTTTGGTGACTTGAAAAAGTCAAATATCACAACAATTGGCATAATTACCTCATTTAAGAGAAAACTACCTGTCACATTTATTTGTACTAACACTACTAAGTGCTAAATCAGATAATTATATCTAAGGATAGTTAAGTAATTTTACATTTATCTCAATAATTGGTTCTATTATAACCACTCCTTCCATGATTACCTAAATCCGGTTATACTAATGTTCACAATCATAATCAGATTTACTTAAACACTAATTACTGACTAATGCAATACGATTGCGAACGCAAACATTAAATCAACATACAAAGTACTACATTACATTTGTGTGATTTTGCAGTTTTACTAGATAGATTCAAAGAACAGGACGAGTAATTATTATCTCATAAAACAGACATAACACAAGAGAAGTATAATCAAATAATGTGATAATCAATTATTCAATTGCTTATATCTAGGGATAGTTAAGTAATTTTACATTTATCTCAATAATTGCTTCTATTACAACAACTCCATCCATAATTACCCAAATCTGATCATACCAATACAGTCATACTCGAAATCATAACCAGATTCACTTAAACCTAATTACCGATTACCGATTCTTTCAATCTGATTCCGTATCCAAACATCCTCTAAATCAACATACAAAGTATACCACCCTACATTTCGAAAATCTTACTAGCTAGATTCAAATAACATAATAACAATTACAATAATGCATACTCTTAAATCTTCAAATCAATAATAATAATAAGCATATAAGATCAGGAAGCTTGTGGATTTTCGAAGCGAATTCGCATCAAACTAGGCGAATCGAGCACGAATCTAGATCCGAATCTCGATTCGCAGCAAAACAACAAGTGCAACGAACTCAACTACTCAACATACACTAATTAGGTAATTAAGATTTACAAACTCAACCATATAGAACAACATTTACCGGATCCGAACCGAAACCTAGTGTTTAGATCCGAGCAGTTGTACCAAACAAAAAGTAAAAATACAGCAAACGAGCATCAGGTATATCAATCAAACCGAGATTCGCAATAACGTAACTAACTTATTCCGCATTGGAATAGAAACACGCTTGTTCAACAAATTGCACACTCGATTTAATCTACCGAAGGAAGTAAGGGATGAATGTGCATTGAAGTTGGAGTGAGTGAGTGGGATTAAAGGTCGTAGTATTGATTTTATGGTGAATTAATGGGCAAAAATAATAATAGGATGGTTGCTGCATACCTGGAGTGACTGTGTGTAAACATGGTTGATCATGAGAGAGAGTAAAATGAGGGGTTTGTTTGTTTGTAAGGGCAACCAGAACGAAACTGCACTGTACTGGCACCAATATATATACTCATTTGCATTTACCTAAGTTGTTTATACTTTACGTTTTAACATCGAGCATTCTCATCCCACCCCTTATTTTACGTGAGGCGTGTTTTTATAGAGTTTTTATATTTTAGAGAAAGTAGTGATTTTTCTGTATATTTGAAAGGTTACTGTTCTATCCCCTATAATTTTTTAATATATTTTAAGAGTGGTTGTGAGTGAAGAAAAAATAAAAGGTAATGATAAAAGATATAAAAAGTATTATTCAATTGAAATAGAGAGAGAAAATGTAGTGAGTTTTAGTGTAATTTTTGGTTTAGGAATAGAGGGTGAGATGAGAATACTCTTACAAGATTGGCAAGTATGGTCCTTGAGAAAACAAACGAGTCAAGCTATTCGAGATCAGATCAGTGAAAAGTTTGAAATGAGCCGAACGTTATCGAGCACGAGCCACGTACTATGTATATTTTAGTTTTAACTCTTTTGGGCTTCTGTGTGTATTACATTCACCCTATGCAGGCTCAAGTCGAGTTAGGCTCACTTAAGGCGTACGTTTGTCAAAATATATAAAAATAATTAAAGTTTTGAATAAATTAGTAAATATTGAACGACTCAAGCCTGATCTACCCAAGGCCAGCTTCGAGAAAGCAAAAAAACTTTTGGGCCGAACGCGAATTTTTTTTTTTTGGCTTTAAGGAGAAGAAGTATTTTGTTGGATTTAAACAGTCTATATTTTATGGGGAAAGTGAATACGGTGCTGTTAGGCGTGCAACATTACACGAAAAACCAATCAAAACTACGTAGTTTTGATTTAAAACCCTCCATTTTTTTAAATACTTTCCATTTTACGATTATTCCATATGTTGCTAAGTCGTAACATCTACTTGAATCAAAACAATAACCATGCTATGCTTTAAATCTGCCAAAATGTCAACACATTGATCTCAATGTTTGTTTATAGGGATTTCATCCCAAAATTCAATGCCTTAAGTTTTTAATTGAGAACATGTTTACAAGTTTTTTAAAATAGAATTTTGCTTGTGTTCGATAAACTTATCATTTATTATTATTTAGGTATTCAATAAATTCCAAGCCACTTATGTATAATTTTAAATAGTCACTGAGATTAATATCGAACTTACAATTCAAAATAAGAAATTAAATTATATATCTAAGAAATGGCTAGTCACTATGTACGAGCAAGATCCAAAAGGATGAAAATTTAAGTTTTCTTTGGTAAAATTTGGGGATATGATGCAGCTTAATAAATTCAAATGTTTTTGATATTCAGGATTACTAAATTAAGTGTTTGTTATAAAAGTGGAAAGGATTTAAAGGAAATTAGGGGTTTTGAATTATAAGTACGTAGTTTTGATTGGTTTTCGTGCAAGATTACATGCCTAACAGCACCGTATTCACTTGATTAAGCATATCTCAAGTGAGGGTAGAACCCACAACCTCTTGATTGTGAGTAATACCCATTTGCCACTAGAGCAAGCAAGTGGTTATGTAATTGTGTTTAAACATTAAATATACATATTGTTTTTAATAAAAATACATATAATTTAAAAAAAAGAAGAAAATCCGGCCTAGCGGGGTGTCGGGCCAGTGGCCGTCGACTATCCAGCCACACCCATGGGCCGGCCCTGATCTAACCTCAAGCTTTAAAAAAACGGACTCGAAATAAGTTGAGCTTGAGCTCTCGTATGTTAAAACTAGGCAAGCTCAAGCCTAGTCTTGCTCACGCTCGGATCGGCTTGTCACCCGTACAATATTCACGACCCCGTTTTCTTTCTTGTACACAAGACCCACGATCACTAAACAAAATTGCTAAGTAAATGACGCACTCAACAAATTTTGTTACGTGATTGTCAGATTGTAGGTCTTGTGTACTATGGGGTCGTAAAGGAAGAATAATCACACAAGATGAACGATTGGGATTGTAAGAAGATGACACAAAGTAATTCAAATTTAACCCAACATGTTTCTATATTAACGTTAGTTTTAAATATAATAGATTATTAGATCTATGTGTGACTCGTTTTTGATGATTTTTGACAAGTTTAGTTCACAAGCGAAGTATTCCATAGAGAAACGATGATTTGCTTCATTTAGTTATTAGTTACATTCATATTTTATAATTTAAACGTTAAATTAAAAAAAATTTGTAAAGAGTTTAATTTGGTGATGGGAGGGTGCATGTCACTTACAACCCTTTTGTAGTGTAAAGTGTAAGACTTGTGGGCTTGCATTCATGCGTCTTTATCTATAATTGGAAAATAAATTTAGGTGTAACGTCACACTCATGCATTGAAATAGAAGCGATGACAAACTTTTATTGCATTTCTTAGAAATGTAATTGCTATATATACTCTCGTTTTTGTATGGGGTGTAATCCTCATACACCACCTCCATCCTGACCGGACATACCTATACAGCTTATATAGGGCTATACGGCCCGTATAGGCTACCCATGATTGGCGGGAAAAAAAACAGCTTTTTGCAGCTTATACAACCGTATAGACCAATACGAGCTGTATAGGTGTTTAATGGCTCGTATTGCTCCCTGACTCGCCATAAAACCTATACGGTCGTATAGGGCTATCTGACCATATAGAAAACTTTTGCAAAAAAAATCAGACTGTCTTTGACCACTGTTAAGCGCTGCCAAAAAATGACTATACGAGCCTATGCGAGCCGTATGGTGATATGATTGTGGTTTTTATTAGCCTGCGGTTGTGAAAGATGCTTTGGAGTTTGTGAACATGTGTGATGCTTGCCAACGAATCGGTGATATTTCTTCTAAAGATGATATACCCCAAAACCCCATTCAAACTCTTGAAATCTTTGATGTCTGGGGCAATGATTTCATAGGACCATTTCCAACCTCTAATGGTAAAAAGTACATACTTGTGGCAATTGACTATATTTCCAAGTGGGTTGAAGCCCAAGTGTTGTCCACCAACGATGCTCGAATTGTTGTTAAGTTTTCGAAGAAGCTGTTTACTTGTTTCGGTACGCCGAGAGCTATTATTAGTGGAACTTGGCACTCTCTTTTGCAACGCCGTCATAGAAAAGGCATTGGCACGCTATGGGGTCACTTACGAACTTCCACCGCGTACCATCCTCAAACGAATGTTCAAGTTGAGAACGCGAATAGGGGTGAAGAGGATTTTAGAGAAAACTGTGGGAACGAGTTGAAAGGATTGGTCGGATATATTAGATGATGCATTTTGGGCATTCCCAACCGCGTATAAAGCACCTTTGGGAACCACACCGTTCATGCTTGTTTACGGTAGAGCTTGTCATCTTCCCGTTGAATTGGAACACTGTGCATTTTGGGCATTGAAGATCGTTAATTTAGATCTTACCAAAGCTGCTTAAAAGAGATATTTTTCAGATTCATGAGTTAGAAGAACTTCGGGATGCGGCGTATTCTCGGTCATTGAACATCAAAGAGAAAACGAAGATTTTCCATGATCGAAAGTTGAAGGGAGGTAAGGCGTTTAAAAAGGGAGATAAGGTTTTGTTATTTAATTCTCGTTTAAAGTTGTTTGCAGGAAAGTTAAAGTCGAAGTGGACGTGCCCGTATGTGGTTAAAGAAGTTTTTCCGCATGGTGTGGTGGAGTTGGATATTTCGGAAAATGGAAATTCATGGAAGGTGAACGGCCATCGTTTGAAGCATTACTTAGGAGGGCCAGAAGACTCAATCAATATGGATTTTTTCCTCTCGAACCATCATCTATAATCGCCAAGTAGATTCTTGGGTGAAAACTCAAGTGTAGAGTTTGTATTCTTGTACCATTTTTATTTTTATTTTATTTTAATTTAATTTTTATTTTGAGTATTTTCGGATCACTAAAGTAGTTTTTTCTAGTTTTTCTTTGTTTTTGGTTTTTAAGTTTTGTAGGTTTGAAGAAATATTGAGTAAGCTAGGAAAATAATCCCCAGGAAGAGTAGAATGAAAAAGATAAGTGTGAGGATGGAGCAGCGGAGCCGTATACTTTATGTTTATTTATTTGCTGTTGATTATTCATGTTTTTATATATATATTGGTTGGTTTGGTGAAATACTTTAATTGCATAATATCTATCAAATGGTTGATTTGATAAGATAAATTATTAGATATGATTTTTTTGTTTTAATCTGTGCCGCTTCCGTTCGTGTTTGAGAGAAGGATGTATTGTTTGCTGAGCACGTAAGAAGTTGGAGGGCATTCATGGAAGAAGACTTAGGTAGCGTTTGGTATGTAGGAATGACAAGGGGAATGGAATGATTTATTTTGTGAGAATGAAAAATTGGTGTTTGGTTACTCAATGGAATGGAATCATCCATTACACGTGGAATCTCATTCCATCAAAACCATTCCTTCCCACCCCCCTTCTTTTTTTTCATTCCATTCCTCCTTCACCCTACTTTCTCAACAATACCACCACCTAACAACCATCGGCACCACCACCACCACCGCCGCCGTTGTCGTCGCCACCACCACCTTACCACCACCGTTGCCGCCACCACCGTTGCCAACAACGTCACCGTAACCTCCACAACCATTGTCACCGCCGCTGCCTGACAATCACCACCACCACCATTGTTGTTGCCTGACCACCACTACTGTACCATTGCCATCACTACCAATGCTACAACCGCTTGACCACCGCCACTCTGCCGCCTGACCGCCACCACCACCACCATTTTCGTTGTCGGAGCTACCATCGTAGCCATTGTAGTTTTTTTTTTTTTTTTTTTTGAAGAAGAAGAATTTTGAGATAAGGGTGTTTTTATTATTTCTATTTCATTTCTACAATTTTTTTTATACCAAACAACATAAAGTAATAATTCATTTTATTTCCAAAGGTTAACCAAACAAGACAAAGGAATGTAATACTCTATTTCATTCTCTTGTCCATTCCATTCATTCTCCCATTCCATTCCCCCTTCATTCCATTACCTCCAACCAAACATACCCTTAAGCATTAAATTTCATGCATATATTACCCATCTAAAACTTTTCCATTATCTAGCTTGTACTTTTTTTTTAGGTTTTTAGTTTTTTTCTTTTTGTAGTCCAACTTTATTTTTATTTTCTGTCCTTATTCTTGCATTGAGTACAATGCAAAATTTAAGTGCGGGGATAGGATATCTGAGTCATAGTTTAATTTTAATTATAATAAATTTAAAAAAATTTAAAAAGTTTTGAAAAAAATATTCCTTGAAATAGATGTTTTTTGCACTAAAATGGAAAATGATAGTAAAATCGGAAATTGGTTCTTCAATCTACTAATAATATGAGATAATATAAAAGAAGGCGTACTAAGCTTGGGATGTATCGGTAGGCCCAACTAGTCTCGAAAGGTTTCCCATTACATATTCTTAATAAACCTAATTAATCTTAGATTTTGTGGATTCTCATCCTAAGGGAGTATAGTGAAGTTGAAATTCGATAAGGCATAGGGAGTATTACCATAAGCTGATTACCCTAAGGTGGTGAGAATTAAATGCACTTTAAATTAGCACATCACTCTATTTTATGAAAATAAATAAAGAGTGGTGGCACCCCGCAATGTCCAATTTTATACGAGCTTTAGTCATTCGTTATATTCATAAGTTAAGGATACCTAAGTGCACAATATAAAAAGAAAAAGAAAAAAAAAGTATGAAAGTTACAAAGTATTCCAAGTAAGCGAAAGAGAGAAAGTTATGTATTGAAAAATGCCAAAGAAGAATTCTTAAAAAAATAGAAAAAGAGGCCAAAGTGCATATACTAGACAATACTGAAAGCTTATGTGTTACCAAGGGGATTGTGACTTAAGGATACACTATTGGGCTCAAAGTTTTTAGTCAATAAATATTTTCTTAGGGAATACATAGGACAAAATCTAATAATATTTAGGGAATGCTCGTACAACCTCACTTGACCTATCATCTATAATTCCAACTAAGTTTATTTTCTTCTTACCATTAAGGTGTTCTTATCTTATGGTGATAGGTTGAACTAGTCTGCATCAACCCAATTTTTAATTGTCTTTATTATGCTTGAGATTGGGTAGACGGATCTATAAAGGTGTGATACCCATAGGTTTTTGATATCTCTTAAACTTAATTGCTTAATGTGTGTGGGGGCTTGATATGCTGGTGACTGGATTTAAGTGGACAACAATATCGACAATCGCAGTTTTTACGTTTATTTGAACTTTAAGATAACCTATATGTTTTTAAGGCCATATTTTCCGATTATGATTCCATTAAATATATATTTTTCGGGGATGAAAAAGGTTTAAGTATGAGGATATTTGATGTGAGCTAAATTAAGCATAAATTATATAAATATTCCTTATATTTTTAAGTTGATTTGGAGTTGTTTTCATTTAACTAGACTCATTCCGGTTCATATATGAGTTTTAAAGGTTTCGAGAGATAATGAGCTAAAATTAGGTACTTTTACTAAACGTAAGGTAATTAACTAAAACGAAGCACTTTAACTACATTTGAAAAAGGCGAGTGATAGCCTTTCTTTATTACTATTATTCATTTTTTGTAAATTAAATTTAATAATGTTAGTTTAGTAACTAGCTTAAACGTTATTTGGTGTCACATCTTTTATAGTAAAAATTAATCTATTTTAATTGTGATGACAAAATAATTGAGGAGAATTAGTTAATTTATTCATATGTGCAGCATACGTATTATGAGTGGGCTCCACAAATAAAATTTAAAAGGTCATTTTGGATTAAAGAGATATTACTGGCCCATGAAAAATTGTTTTTCCAGCCCAAGACACAAATTAAGAAGATTGGTACGCAAGAAATCAAAGGAGTTATGACGGCTATTATATTTATATAAGGTAGGGGAAGGATCATGAAGGAGATGTATTTTTTTTCTTTGGAGCAGAATACATCAGAGAAGGGTCGATATATTTGTTTCATCACAAGACTAGAAAGGAAAGGAATAGAAGGAGTTCAGCTATTTTGAAGGAGAAGAGCATCTTGGTTTGATTTGAGACCGTTCGGGTTTAACACCTACTTATCCAAATATCATTATTATTCGGTTTAAATTTATTGTTTTCGCCTGAATTTATTATTTGAATATATTTATTTTCTTTTGTTCTTGAGTATGGTTGTTGGCTAAATCCCTTAGACTGCCTAGGCTTATGATGAACAATCGTTGACGTTTGATTTTACTTGGGATTTGCTTTTTTCATGTTTTTATGAATCAGTAAAGAGTTTAATTATATTTATTCGATGCATATGTGTGCTTGGTTTAATTTGATGAATTGTATTGTTTCACAGAGTCTTGGTGATTGTTTCTTCTAATATGATTCTGTTAGGTCATTTACTGTGTGTTCTTGACTATTTGTGATTGATTTATAATAAGATCATAGATACAATATCATTAATCAAGTAAATAAAAGTGTACTGCTAATCTAAAAAGCTGTAAGGTGATAGATTATTTGATAGGTCTTCGTTGATTAAGATTGCTAGATTTAGTTCTTCGTAAGGAGTCCGTCTAGGTTTGGTTTTTCAGCTTTGCCTATTAATGTCATATGAATTTAATAAATCGTCTTTGATTTCCACAATATAAGGTAGGATTCTGTATAGAGTTACTCGTTCATAATTAATTAGATAAACGTAAGGAAGTTTAATATTAAAGTTGATGTTTTTGAGAATCTAATAGAAATCCATAGGTGTCTTCTTGAGAAGGTCAGGGGTCCTGTTCGGCTTTTCTTTTAAATGATTATTTTATGATCCCGGTTCTATAACAAAGAATTTTCCGATTATTTGATATCTGAACTTTGGGGATTCTAGCCTAGGTGGTTTTTTATCGTCATGTGATTTCAAATCACTTCAATTGTTTTTTGTTTATTTAATTTGTTTTTTTAATTAGTTTAAAATTAGTTTTTACTAACCCCCCGCCCTTAAATAATAATAATTAAATAGTCATGTCAGTCAGTCAAGTCTAATTAGTTAATTTACATAATTTAGAGAGTCTCGTGGGTTCAATATCCGGACTAACTTAGCTATGCAAGAGTCGACGGGTAAACTTGTCGGTTAGTAGTTTAGTCGAGTTTTAAAGAGTCTACAGTATTACTTAGTGTCTAGATTAGCGCAATTTAGTTAATAATTATTAGACTACTTTTGGCACAACAATTCTCATCCTTAGGAATCTCGTTGTGTTGCAAGTATTTCTTTATAGTTTGGACCCATGATTCCTGACTAGCTTGAGGATCCTGATATGCAACACCTTCAGAATCCTTTACTTCATTGACTTGGGGATCTCTCTCAGCATCCTCCCTTATTACCTTCTTTTCATTAAATGAAGGCATATATGTGGCCGGATTCAGGATATGTATGATCAGAATTTTCATTTCTGATGGGATCCTGATGGTAGATCCAAGATTTGCTAAAGCATCTACCTTAGCATTTTCCTCCCTAGGCACCTGTTCAATGATAAAAGAATCAAATTTCTCTGCCAAATTTTTAACTATCTGAAGATATTCAGTTAGTTTTTCACTTCTAACAGTATAGGAGCCATTGAAGTGGTTAGCAAGCAATAAGGAATCCATAAATACATGAATATTTTTAATTTCTAAATCCTTAGACAACTGAAGGTCAATAATTAAAGCTTCATACTCAGCTTCATTATTGGTGGCTTGGAAATCACATCTGATTGCCTGGGTAATTATGTCCCCCTATGGTGATTTTGGGATGATTCCTAAGCCTTTCCCCCTGACATTTAAGTCCCCATCAGTAAATAATATCCATTTATCCCTATCATGGTCTAGTTGTTGAACTTCCCGGTCAGCTTCCTGCCAGATATCACTACTGAAATCAGCAACAAAGTCAGCTAAAGCTTGGGATTTAATTGCTATTCTATGCTCATAAACAAGATCATAAGCACTTAATTTAACAGATCACTTAACCATCCTACCAGACATTCCAGGTTTTCTCAAAACATTTTTAATAGGATAATTAGTTTTAACAAAAATAGTATATGTCTCAAAATAATGCCTTAACTTGATAGATGTCATAACTAAAGCTAAAATTAACTTTTCTAAATGGGAATACCTGGTTTCAGCATCAAGTAGACTTTTACTTACATAGTAGATAGGATGTTGCTGCCCTTCGTGATCCTTGACTAGTACAACACTTACTGTATCTCAGCATACTGCCAGATGGAGGAATAACGGTTCACCATCTTAAGGCTTCATGAGTAAAGGTGATGATGAAAGATATTGTTTTAAGTCTTCAAGCGCCTTCTCATGCTTTTTTTCCCCGTTCAAACTTCTTGTTCTTTTTCAGGATCTCATAGAACTCTTTACACCTTTCTGAGGATCTCAAGATAAACCTATTCAAGGCTGCGATCCTGCAGGTTAATCTCTGAACATCCTTTATGTTAACAGGCGCTTTAAGGTTCACGATGGCTTTGATCTACTCTAGACTTGCTTCTATCCCCCTCTTAGTAACTATATATCCCAAAAACTTGCCTGCCCTTACTCCAAAGTGACATTTGGACGGGTTCAGCTTCATGTTGTACTTATCGAGGATGTCAAAGGCTTCTTTGAGATCCCAGGGGTGATTCCCAACTTTCTTTGACTTCACCACCATATCATCTATATATACCTCGATGGTGTCCCCCAGTTGATCTTTGAACATCATGTTAACCAATCTTTGATAGGTGGCAACTAGCAATTTCCAAACCAAAAGGCATTGTAGTGTAACAATATATACCTGTCGGGATCATGAATGTCGTGTCTTCTTGGTTTGAAGGTTCCATTTGGATCTGTTTGAATCTCAAAGAAGCATCCATAAAGGTCAGCATTTCATGCCCAGTAGTGGCATCCACCATGGAGTAGGGGTGTTCTTCGGGTTATTTATTCGGGTTTTGGGTTGTTTGGGTAGGGTTGTTCGGATTTAAGCTCAAAACAAATTGACCCAAGAACCGACCCAAATAAGTTCGTTTTGTTCGGGTTTCGGGTTATACGGGTCGGGTAAATTAGGGTTGGGTTTCGAGTTTAACAAATTAAAAAAAATTACACCTTTAACAATATCATAAATTCAAAAAGGGGTAGCGGAGCAGCTTGTTGCCTG
Source organism: Bidens hawaiensis (assembly GCF_021521415.1). Taxonomy (NCBI): domain Eukaryota; kingdom Viridiplantae; phylum Streptophyta; class Magnoliopsida; order Asterales; family Asteraceae; genus Bidens; species Bidens hawaiensis. The sequence goes on from NW_027498902.1 coordinate 79,671, forward strand.
CTTGCCTTCTGTTTCGATGTAATCTAAACATTTGTGTCTAATACACATTTAAAAAAATCCATATTCCAAGTCGTTATAAAACCATAATATACAGCCATATTCAACAATAGCATATATTATTTGGCAAAACATGAAAGTTATCATACAAGAATGCATTAGACGGGATGAAGGAGCGTTGTAGCCTGTGGATTAATACTTGTGTAGATTGAAGAAACATGCTAAATAAATATTGGTTTAAATACTATAGTATTTAGGTTTTTGAATTGAAGATACATTCTCAGTATGCTGTATGGTTATTAATACATTGGGATGTGATAGATCCAATATTAATTGGAGTCTTGAGAACAACCGAACAAGAATAATTAAGGTCACTTTGATACTTCACCGCTAAACTACCCTATAAAATTAGGGATACATGCATCGATGTATTATACTTCGGGTTATTCGGGTCAACCCGAATCTGGGTATTTCAACCCAAATACCAACCCGAATATTTTATATCGGGTTCGGGTTAGGAGATTAATCGGTTCGGGTGAATTCGGGTTGGGTTATTTGGGTCTCGGGTCGCTTCGGTTCGAGTTTGTTATTCGGGTATAGTTAAAAAACACACCCCTACCATGGAGTCTATATGAGGCAAGGTAAAAGGATTGGGACAAGCTTTGTTGAGGTCTGTGTAGTCAACATAAATGCTCTATTTGCCATTTTTCTTTTGTACTACCACCACGTTAGCCAACCATCTTGGGAACTTCACTTCCCTGATCATTAAAGCTTTCAACAACCTTTGAACTTCCCCTTGGATAATGATATTTCTTTCTGGAGCGAACTTCCTTTTCTTTTGTTGGATTGGCTTGAAACTTTTATCCAAACCTAATTTGTGAGTAATAATATTTTTAGAAGTACTTGTCATATCCTCGTGTTTCCATGAAAAGGTGGAGATCCTGCTTTTAAGGTACCTAATCAACCGATCTTCAATTTCTTTGGGAATTCTGGTTCCTATAAACACCTTGATGTCAGAATTCTGATCATCTAATTGTACTTCTTTAACCTCTTACTCAGCTGCTTCCAATACATCAAGTGTTTTGTTCTTTGATTTCTATGCTTGAGTTGGTTTAGCTGCTTGTTTCATTAATGAGGCGTAACAGTCTTTAGCTTTTTGTTGGTCACCTTGAATCGTAACAATCCCCCAAGGTGTTAGCATCTTGATGCACTGGTGATACGTCGAGGGGACCGCTTTCATATCGTGGATCCAGGGTCTGCCTAAGATAGCATTGAAAGAGGTTAACGCATCAATAACACAAAATCTTGGCTTCTCCACGGAATCCCACCAAGACTGAAGATTTTGATATAATCTAGGATTCAGGAATGTTCATTCTTTTCAGGGTCTCCAGTTGTATGATATTCAGCGAGCTTCCATTGTCCACTAGGATCCTATGCACAAAACAATTAGCAACATACAGTGTTATAACAAAACCGTTATGATGGGATCCTGAATGTTGTTCCTATCTTCATCATCGAATATGGCTCCATATTCTTTAGGCAAGGTCATCGTCTTGGTTGGTCCCTCCGGCTTTTCTGCTTCAGCTACTTTGGCATTTATTTTAGCTGCTGAGTAGGAATGCTGAGTAGGATTGCTGAGTAGGATGTGCCACATATATCTAAACCTCCGGAGATAACGTTCACAATCCGAGCACCTAGAGGTGGAGATTTCGCCCTTTTAGGATCCTACTCGGGATCCTAGTTTTGATTTTTCTTTCCCAGCAACTCTTTTAAGTGACCCTTGCTGAGTAGGTAACTGATCTCCCTCCTTAGAGCAATGCAATACTCTGTCATATGACCGAAATCTTCATGGAAAGCACATCAATTAGACTTATCCTTCCAGGCAACATTTTTCTCATTCTTTTGTGGCCATCTTACCTTTTCACCTAGATCCAGCATAGCACTCATTAAACCAGGAATATCAACTAAAAAACAATAATCGTTTAAACTAGGATAAGATTCGTCATCCTCTTCATCGTCTACCACGGTGACCCTATCGTTTATGGAATACGGTTTGGATCGATATGGTTTAGATGATGGGGAATCCGACTTCCTGTTTGGGTGATTGCAACATCGAGATTGGGCATCTCGAGAGCTTCCTTGCTGAACTTGCTGATATAATTCCTAAGGGATTCATCTTTACCCTTTGTTACTCTATACAAGTCACTAGTTAACCTTTTAAAACTTCTACTACAAGAAAATTGGTTATTGAACAGATTAACTAAATGAACAAAAGACTTAGGGTATGTTTAGCAAAACTAGCTGGTGGCTGGAAGCTGGTGGTTGGTAGCTGTAGCTTTTTAGATATATTTAGGTGTTTGGCAGAGTAGCTGGAGCTTTTAATAAAATGTATAAAATGACCAAAATGGACATAATTAAAAAAAACATAATGCTAAACGTTATCACTCACACACACAAGCATATATATATATATATATATATATATATATATATATATATAAGTATTTTCTCAAATAAATAAAACATGGTTATTTTTAATTAAATAAAACAAAATTATTGACAAATAGTCGAGAATAAAATATAATACTATTAAATCATTATTGTTGTGCATTCCATATCAAAGTAGCAATATTGTTGCGAACGTGTTTCATCTCATTCATTGTTCCTTCAAATAGCCCACTGGTGCTTATGTCATGGTTACTAATATCATGAAGTTCATCTCGTGGTATGTAGTTTGGATGTTGCTCCATTGTAGTAAACATGTTATCTTCTTGAGAATTACGTATATAGTTATGCAATGCAAATGTAGCATGATAACATCAATTTGTGTTTTCACACTATACTCGGGCATTGTACCAAGTATCTTAAATCGTTTCTTTAATATTCCAAATGACCTCTCAATATAACTTCGTAAAGATGAATGTGAATGGTTGAAAGCTTCTTGCATATTATTCGGGGGCTCTCTTTGAAATTGAGGTTGATGGTATCTTGTCTTGGAATATGGAACAAGGTATCCTTTTCTGCCTGGATATCCTTTATCACCCAAATAATATCTACCTGATAAATGAGTTGAAAAACAAAAGGCGTTGGAATTTATTAAAAGGATCATGAGACAGTTTCAAATATATGCGTAAGCAATTCTAAATGTTACCTTTAGGTGGGTGTGGGAAGTTGAATTTACTATCTTGGGTCGCGTTAATGAAAAAACGTATGTCATGTGCTGAACCCTCCCATCCAATTGATACGAATGTGAAACACATATCAAAATCACATGTAGCCATTACGTTGAAAGTTGGTATCCCTTTTCTGCCAATATAAGGTAGTTGTTGACTCTCTGGGATGCAGGCCCCTTTGTGTGTACCATCAATACATCCGATACAATCCTAAATATAAATTGAAATTAGTTAAGTAACAAAGTACACAAGCATGAATGACATTAATCAATTTAATACCTTGAAATACGGCATGTATCTTTTGTCGTTCAATATTTGAGGTGGTACAAATTGAAAAGTTGAATCTTTTGGTCTTATAATGTCGCGCGCTAGACCTTGAAAACCTTTATCTCTACCAACTATTGCCTCTATAACTTCATGAAATGTTCTACTAATAGTCTCCCCAAAACATTGAAAACGCTCCCCAACATCCCTATTAGATAATCCCAATGCCAATGTATACAGAAATATCCCCAACTTCTCGCAAGTTGACATTCTATCACTCGACTGCAATCCATAGTTTGATTCAAGCTCTCTACATAATTTCATAAACACGTTTGGATGCATTCTGAATGCATTTACACATCGTATACGATTGCCATTTAAAACTTCCATTATCCAAGCCTGCCCCGTTTGTGATGATGTCATGCATGGTTCCTTGTATATATTCTTAATAGTATGCAGCAACTAGATCACTTGTATAAGTTGAATCCAACAAAAAGTTATAACAATGCAATTTGTGCTTCTTTTTGCTTGTTTCATTATTCATAATAACCCTTGTAACAAATTCAATATCAGCTTAGCATATAAACACATAAATAGCTAAAACATAAACGCATAAATAGCTTAACACATAAAGACGTAAATAATATTCTCGATTAAATATAAATTAAAATAAAAAGATATCAAGTAACTTCCATAGTCATGGCACTAATTCATCAAGTTAAAAAAAACAATAAATCAACCCAAAAGCAATAAAGTTCAAATAAATAAAAACAATAATGTCTTCGTAACATGTACTCAAAGAAAACTTTAGTCGGTGAGCCTTTGCTTTCATTGCAACCACACTAACCTACTATCATCATGTGTCATATTTATAAACATTTCTCTTTTAACTGGATCTTCAAATAAATCCATTGCAAAGAACCACAATTCCTCGTTTTCTCTCATTAATCCTGCATCTACCATATGGTTAAGCACATCTATTGCAGCTTCAATACTAAACTTAGTACTTTGACTAAGTTTGGAAGAATCTGATTCTAATATTTCTAGAGCACGTTGTTGATTCTTATTACTTTGAGTTAAGTGGTCTTTAGGCATTGAAGCTCCCAAGGAGTCTCTCCCTTTACGTTTCATCTTAACCGGTTTAGGCATAATGCTTACTAGGCTTCTCAAAATTTTTTGCTACCTCACTTGGGCTTGATGTTGATGCATTAGGTTGACGTACTTCATCCATCCAGTCACTGAAATTATTTTCTTGAGTTTCCAAATTTTCTAAATTAGAAGGTGTATCATTGTATACTTGATAATCGCCAATGTTATCACCTCCCTCAACATCGTCATCCTCAAGGTTCTCAACATGCACCTCACTGAATGTAGTTGGATCCATAGATGGTGCCACACAATTTTCCCCACTAGCAACTGCATCTCCAAATAATTTGATCCCACTCTTCTTGTAGTTGTGCAGATGGTTGATTATTTTGAATTGCTAGAACTTTCGAGTTTTCGTACAAAATATATGGTGAATCGTTAGTTATCCTTATTGTTACTGGAATATTATACGGTATTTTAATGTTAAATGAGTTATATTATGTCACCTTAATTTTTCTTTTCCACCATTCATCAGAACAACTAAGTTGCTTGGTACTTTCATTCCAACCTAGACCAGTCTCTCCGTTCTTAAGTGTACTCTTTTCTCATATCGTCATACTTGTTCTTCATAGCTTTGTCACTAATGAATTTGTGATTTATAACCTTTTCAAACTCTGGCTGAAGAGAAACCCATTTGAATGAGGAAGTTCGACCATGCTTCGTAATATATTTGTTTAAGAACCGACAGAATTTTAATACCATTTCTTTTGACCAATTTTCTCTTTTCCCTTTCTCTTTTTTAGAATCCATCTAGCAACCATGAATACATACACAATTGCAAAATCAGTTAAGTAGCTAGACTACTAGCTATCTATCCATCCTATAAGCTAAGGAACGACATCAAGTTTTCCTTAAACATGAATGCTAAATCTGTGCTTTCACAAGTGTAAAATTTATAATAACGTTTCAAGGAAGCATTTGAACACTTCATTAGCATTGAAATCAAGAAGCATCAAATAATGAAACTCGCATACTTAAAAACTCACATTTGACCAGTACAGACATGAAAATTAAGTGAGATATAAACTACTAACTCACATTTTATAAAACGCATTACTTAATAACTATTATATAAAGAATAACTACATATAGTTATTAGCTCTAGTCTGGCTCTATATTAGCAAAATGGGTAGCAAAGATTCTCACAACACTGCCTTTTTAAACACACCACACAAAACAGAGCAGCCATACTTTTGGCAAACTGGTACTCACACATATTCATATATGCATAAATGTATATACATATACACACATAATTAGGTTTATATATCACAACTATTGCATCATTTTGAACCTATACATTACCTAAACAGAAACATATTTTAGCAGATTTCAAAATGGTCCCCAAACCACACTTGCGAAACTTATAGTAAAGCTTTCTTGTGCATACAGTTCTACACCCTATGTACCGGTACGGGTGTTTACGGTTCGGTTTCAAACCGTGAAACCGTCCAAACCGGTCATTGGTTCGGTTTCACGGTCGGTTTTGTTTCTTTAACTTCTGGTCGGTCGGTTTCAAAATTCCAAACCGTAGCGAACGGTTTGGTTTACGGTTTATACCGGAAACCGACCGTATAAAACCGAACCGGACCGTAAGATTTGACGCTATATATTTTTATTCTTTTTATATATATTTTATATAACAATATGTTAGTATATGTATTGAAGTTTTTAATAGAAATTTTTATGGGTTTTTAATCTTATCTAATTTCATATCCTGTGAACTTTTTTAATCAACTACTTCCATGTTCATACAAAAACTTGATAATGTCATTTGCTGCATATACTTACACTGTTTCACACTTCATAATAATGTAAACTCTGCACATTAACATCTTATTAATTCCAACTCTGCACATATAAACTCTACATGTCAACATATGCATACTTATTTATATATTGTTCTTCCACTTCTACACATTAAGTCCATTTTGAATAAGCTTTTAATTTATATTTTATAGAGGCTAGTAAAGCGTAAACTGTTAGACCAAACCGCTAGTAACGGTTCGATTTGGTTCGGTTTTAATTTCAACGGTTCGGTTTTGGTTTTCGATAATAAAAACTGTTACTAACGGTTTGATCTAACAACTGTTAAATCCGGACCGTGAACACCCCTATGTGTACCGGTACCGAAATCGGTATCGAGACCGGTACCAGTATTTCTGGAATTTTTTGGCTTCGGTACCGGTACCGAACCAAAGATTTCGGTACCGCTACCGGTACCAAAAATTTGCAATTTTTGGGACCGGACCGGCCGGAACCGGTATGGTACCGATCTCATCCCTACAGTCTGATTAAAGTAGTGACGATGATTCAAAAAGGTCAAGATCAAGGTCTAAAAAGAGAAAGACAAAAGGCACAGGAGGTCAAAATCCAAGCACAGGAGATCAAGGTCTAATAACATGCTTATAAAACATACTAATTACACACTTAAAGTCTTAAACATACACACAAAATATTTGAACATACCTTAACAATAAGCACCAGAACATACTTATAAATCTTAAGTTGTTAGTACCTAAACCTAAACATATCAGTAGTCTTTTAATAAATAAGCATTGTAACAGAGTACAACCCAACCTGTTTACATAATCTAACTAGTTTGTTCTTATAAACAACAAATCACATAATCACAGTAATTTACATTCGTTTTTCACCCCACCTCCAACTTAATAATCAAATAAACCACCAATTAATCAGAAACATGTAACACCAAAGAACACAATTGAAGCATTTAGGGCACGAAAGCACAAGGGGGAGATAGAACAAGCATGATTAGAAATTACCTATTATTGGTGGAAGTAGATGGATGATCTGCTGTGATTGTTGTTAACGTTGTTGTTGTTGAGGTTGAGGCTGGAAGGTTGTTGAGGCTGCAAGGTTGTCGATGATGGAAGAAGGTTATTTAGGTAATTATAAACCTAAAAGACTGTAGCGTTTTCTAAACGTCATTAGTAGGAGCGTTCTAAAAAGGAGCTTTATCTCCTAATATAAAAGCTTCAAGCTCATTGAACCAAACAAGGCTTTTTGTTAGGTAGGAGTTTTTTCTTAAAAGCTTGAAGTCTCTAAAAGCTCCTTGCCAAACATACCCTTAATAGAGAAAAGAGGTACACTTAGGAGCCATTTAAATGAGTTCTGGTTAGGGTTGAGCCAAAGCCTTTGAATAAGTAGGCTTCCTTGAGATTTTGAGATATGGGTTTGATATCCATTCTCTCTCGATATTAGGCAACATGTTCTTCATGATTCGTGGTTCCATCATACAGCTTCATGCTTGGAGTTTGGAATCGCTTTGGGATCTCAGCATCACATATGGGGGTGCGAATCTTGAGATCCTGTGACTGCTTTGAGCTACCTTCGGAATCAGCTGAACCATCCCAGGTATGTTGGAGCTCAACTCCTTAAGTTTTTGCAATTCCTTCTGTACCATTGGAATAATTCCAGAGTCCTGCACAGCATCAGGGTTAGTCATAGGAAAAACAGCATTATTAAAATTACCAGTATCGAGAATCCTAGATGAGAATCCCGAGATAACACCAAATTCCCGAGTGGGAGTAGTCCTGGCGGCCTGGACGAGATCACTCGTTCTGGCTGTAGTTTGCATGGGAATGAAGTTATCATAACGATTCCCTTGGGATCCTAACACATCAAAGTTCAGGTTCCTAGGCAGCAATGGAGTGAACTATTCCTCCGCTGGCTTTTTCCCTTATGCTCGGTTATCTCAGAGCTCCCTCATGACAGAGTTGTTGGTTTGATTCTGAGTCTGCATTTGCTCCTTCATCTGCATTAAAACATCGAAAATATCATCGTTATACATAAGGACGAGCCTCGCGCTAGGAGACCCAGATCTTTGGACTGGCACGCTGGTGGAAGGCTTTGTTGTAAAAGGAAGCATGCTGCTTGATCCTCCGGCTCCTGATATGTTAACACTGACGTTGGTCGTCTTTATCTAGACAACAGGTTGAAGACGAAGAGGTTGAGTGGCTTCGGAAACTGCAAATGGCATCGATAAAGATGTAGCTTTTGATTGAGAGTCCATTTTTTAGTATAGCTTTGCAAGGTAATGGTTTAAGATGATAGTAAATATGGATTTGAGAATGAAAAACACCACTCGCCCCATAGTGGGCGCCAAACAGTTTTGGACAAAAATTATCGAAGAAATAATTGAAAATTTTCGTTAAGTGAGGTAGTGTGTTCTTCAATAATATGGTAAACAAGTGCGATAAAAGTAAAGGGTGGACATAGCGATGTAGCGAGGAAAAGCCTAGTATCCCGGTGAGGATCTTCGAAAAAAACTTCGGGAAGGGAAAATTATCCCCTACCTCGATTTATTAATAAGTGAAAATGGATTACAACTCGAGAGCTTATTGGAACAGATGCTAAGTACAATCGTAAGTGTAGTGAGTGCAGAGAATTGTGTGTTCTAAAATGTTCTCATCAGCCTCCTTTTATAGGAAAAAGAAATAACAAATGAAGCTATAAATCCGAAAACCCTAGCTATATGACCGTTGCATGACTCATTCTTCAACTCCACGTGCAGTTCAACTAAGCTTCCGAATTATCAGTAAGACGAAGTCTTATAGCCGTTTTAGGTTGTTAGCAAAGGAGTAACCTGTAAGCATATCAGTTAGTTTATATTAAGCAAGGTCCATAATTCCGAACCTGCTTAAGATCCTGGTCATCAGGATATCAAACAAGATATCAGTCAGGATCCCAATCGAGAAATTGACCCACTGCACAACCTATCAAAGGCTTGTCAACATAGCGTTCAAAGAAAAGTTGGGAGACACAATGGAAGTCTATATTGATGATATGGTGGTTAAATCTAAAAAAATTGAGAATTATCTAAAGGATCTTCAGGAAGCATTTGATATCCTGGACAAATTCAACATGAAGTTGAATCCTTCAAAATGTTATTTTGGTGTGGAAGTAGGAAAATTTCTAGGATATATGGTCACCAAGAAAGGGATAGAAGCGAGTCCAGATCAGATTAAAGCATTTCTCAATTTGAAATCTCCAGCAAACACCAAGGATGTTCAAAGATTCACATGAAGAGTTGCAGCACTTTACAAATTTATTTCAAGATCCTCATAAAGATGCAAAGAGTTTCTGATATCATGAAAAACAATAAAAGATTTGAATGGAATGAAAAACACGAAAAAGCATTCCAAGAATTGAAGACATATCTATCCTCGGCACCATTATTGATGAAACCAGAAAACAATAGCCATTATCCTTATACTTGGTGGTATCCAAGACTACGATAAGTGTTGTGCTCGTCAAGGATCATGAAGGTGAACAACATCCAGTCTATTATATAAGTAAAAGTTTATTAGATGCTAAAACCAAGTATTCTCATCTTGAAAAATTAGTTCTTGCATTAATTATGGCATCAACTAAACTTAGACATTATTTTGAGATGCATGCCAATCATGTTAAACTAAATATCCTATCAAGTGTGTTTTGAGAAACCCAGAAATGGCAGAAAGGATGGTCAAATGGTATGTGATACTTAGCTCTTGTAACTTCATATATGAGCCTAGAACAACAATCATATCGCAAGCTCTAGCAGCTTTTATAGCTGATTTCAGTAGTGATATCCAACAAGAAGCGGATATGGAGATCCAACAACTAAATAAAATAGAGGAAGAATGGGTCCTATTCACTGATGGAGCATCCGACATAAGAGGATCAGGGCTTGGTATCATACTAAAATCATCACAGGGGGACATTATACCCCAATCCATCAGTTGTGGATTTCAAGCATATAAAATAACGAAGTTGAATACGAAGCTTCGTATTCTATGTTTAATCCCAACGACCAAGCGGATGCAACTGTGTACGCATTAGGGATGAGCAAAAATCGGTATGGTACTGAACCGGTATCGATTTGGTACCGTCGGTACCGAATCAGTACCAAGGTTTTGAGTTTTCGGGACCGATACGGTACCGGTATTTCCTGAATTTTACCTTAAATACCAGTACCGAACCGAACATTTCGGCACCGGTACCAAAAATTTGCGATTTTCGGGATCGGAATTTTCGGTACCCGTATCAGTCGATACCGGTACGGTACCGAGCTCATCCCTAATACACATTATATTACTATTTTTTTTTCCAGCATAGTACACGTTTAATTTGACACATGTGTGCATGGATCTTTGGCACGTAGTGTATCCCAATTAATATAATGCCTTAAACATATTTCATGGATTTAATAAATATATATCTTCTTCCGTCTAGTCCGATTTACTTTTTTCAAAACTGTGCACTAAGCTTAATGCTTTAAAAACTACTTATCCATTGCGTATTCCTCATTTTCCATACGTTGTTGGAATCTCTTGCTCCAAATCAGTAAGTATAAAGTCAGGGTGAGCGTAAACAGCGTAAGCTCGTGAGACCTGAACCGATTAGACCCAGCTATATTACAATAGGGTCGGTTCTCATGTCGTGAGAATATCATTAAACGGGCCCGGATTGAGAATCAGGTCTCATTCAGTCGTTTGCTCCTATATAGGTGAGCATAAACAGGATAAGACCTGTGACCCGACCCGATTATTTATAATAAGGTCAGTTCTGGGTCCTAAGAATATCATCAAACAGCTTCGGGTTAGGTTTAGGTTAGGTATTGCAGTTCTTACATGTTTTCTCACCCCTAATAAAACTAGATGAAATTTGGATATGTTTTGATAATTCATTTGATGATAGAAATTCAAGACCAAGAAAAATATTCATTTTTATTTCTTCTAATTTTTATATACTAGGGTGATCGTGTATTGTCACGTTTATTTTTCATCAACTAGTAGTGAGAGATTGTTGGATATAATGACACCCAAGTAGGGATGAGTAAATTCGGTATCGGTACCGGTTGGTACCGGTACCGATACCAAAATCGGTACCGATTTGGTACCGTCCGTAACAAATTTGTGTCAACGTTTTGAGTTTCGGTATCGGGACCGATATCGGTATTTCCCGAATTTTTTACTATTTGGTACCGGTATCAATATCGAACCGAAGATTTCGGTATCGGTACTAAAAATTTGCGATTTTTGGGACCAGGACCGGTCGGTACCAGTCTTATCCCTACACACAAGTATGGACTTATGGATAGAAGATATTTAGATTTTCTCTTGTGAAGTTTTCGAGTTGGATGCGTAAGTAAAATACAGCAATAGTACATACAACAATATACCAACGTACTACATGAGTATGTAAAGATTTATCATATGTTAATTATCTTAGGTTGTTCACAAGGTCAATGCTCAATTGCAAGTCATGTGAAAGTCTTGACCAAAATAAAGAGTCATGTGTAAAGACCACAGGGCTCTACGTCGTTATATGTAGTGAGTTGTTAATCAACAAAACATCATATGACGTGTTTAAAAGGATCATGTATACTAAAATGTAAAATTAAGATGTTATAGCGTATGCTTAAGCACCTAGCTAAATCAGATATTGCATCTTATGAATTTATTAACATTTAACTGACTTAAAGATTGTCGATCATGACATGTTGAAGGATATAGTTATGATTCTAATCATAGCGTTTATGTTAGCTATCTTTAGATGATCTCAAGTCTCGTATAAAAGTATCTTAGAGCATATATAGTGGTTTCTCATCAACATCCCTAACTAAAATACACATTTATTTCTAGAATTACTAATATATATAAAAGAGAAGTTTGGCGACGCTGGACTAAGATTGGTCCATTTGGCAAGATTCCATTGGACCAAGTTTTTTTTTGTTTTTTTTTTAAACTTTGATAATTATATTTCTAATTATCTTTGTTATGTTTGTTTTTTATTAGTTTAGTTCTAATACCAATATACCATAACGACTAACGAATGTGATAAAAACTGACATAATTTGCGTAGACTTAGCGCATTTTGTTTTAGTTATAGTACCGTAACGAAACTAACCGAATGACAATTCTTTCTTTTTAGTCCGGTTTTATAACGAACGTGAAAAACCCAACCAAATTTGCATAGACTCACCGCCAGGGACCAACAACGCTTGGGTTTTACCAACGCTCGAGTTTCACCGACCAACGCTATCCCAATGTTCCATCTCAATTTTTATAACTTTTTTTTGTTTTAGTTTCTGTACAATAACACATGTAACAGAAACTGACCGAATTCACGTCAACTTACCGCGTCAACACTTAGGACCGGTAATACTTGTGTCTTACCAACGTTCGGATTTACCAACCTGCTCGGCGCAACGCACTGGGTTAAAAACTAGTTTATAGATATTTAAAAGGCTTTCACTTCTCAGTCCTCATGTTTGATCTAATTCAACAAAATAATTCTTCTTTGTTCCTATTTATTTCTTTTTTTCTATTTTGCACTCGCAAAAATATTGGAAACAAATATATGGAGTGAATAGTGAGTTCTTATATATGTGAAACTCCTATATGGATCGGATCCTGATTTTGAGTGAAAAAGAAAAATCCATTGTATTTTCTTTAAATTTTAGGGAAGAGAATGAGATCAGTGTTGCAAAAATTTTGATAAGACATTGATTAGTCGCTAGTTCTTATCCTACTATTTAATTTTGGGCTAATCAGTCAATGGTTAAATCCGGTCAAAAGTAGGATTAATCGAACTTAGTCGGTGTTTGTTGACGAGGTTATGGCCAAAGTCGACGGTTTTCAGGGAGATTGGTCAAAATCATCGGTTTCCAACGAGATTCCAACCAATTTCCGGCCAAAATGTGTTTGTATATATATAAACTGAAAATTACATATAAAAATGTGCGTATGTATATGTAAAACTGAAAATTATACGTTAAAATCGGATCCGATTAATCTCGACTAATCCTAATTAATCGTTATTCTCCACCCCACCGCCCGACTAACAACTAACGATTTCTGCAACACCGAACAGGATAAAGAACCAAATAAGTGCTCTTAGAATTTAAAAGGGAAATGTATCCCCCCGTCGCAATCCATACCGAGGAGTATAATAAGTACATGCCTTTTGTCACAAGGTACCATAGGTTATAATGTGTGTTGATCACAATGTTGAAGAGTAGAATATGTACATGCCTTTTGTCAAGGTACCATAGGTTATAATCTGTTTTGATCATAATTGTTTACTATCTTTGGATTATCTCAATTCTCTTATTCTAAGTGCTACTGGAATTAAAAATAGAAAAAAAAAAGTGATCACGTGCCATGTTATTTACACGTCTCATTAAGAATAGTTTGTGGCTGAGTTACTTAAAGCGTTACGTCAATTATAGTGGACTTTAATTAACCCATCATTTAGTAAACGTGTTATGGTTTAAATACTAAATAATAATAATAGTAATAATAAATATGATTGGCTGAAATAAGTTGCGGGCTTACCATTTATCCCGTTAGCGCTTGTTATTGTGATACCGCCACCACATTGACGCCAACCCCTTAACACCGTAGTGTGATATAGTCGGCGTTATGGTTGTGCAGAACAAACAGCCTAATATTAGTTTCAAAGGAGGTTGTATTGATAATACCATCTACCTACACTAGTAAACAAAAATAATGATGATGATGTGTCATAACCATATTTAATTTTAACTTTAATTTTTCTCTTATTTTCTAATATCCACTCTCCTTAATTCATGTTATCCATAGGTCATGGGTTTAGTGGTATGACCCATTAGTTGTAACTCATATGAAAAAAAAGTATTTAATGTAATATAAATAACAATAACTTTTACTAACCCATTGCATCTAATTTTACTATTATATATAGAAAATTTGACTAGAATTTATAAAAAAAAACATATATACCATTGAATATTTCTAATAAGTTTAAAATCAAACAATGAATTACTTAATTAGTTAAATAATGATTTGCGAATCATTATCGTATAATAATTTAGTGACCAATGTTTATAATAAATATTTAATTATGTGTCTGCTTTAAATTTTGCTGAATAAATACAATATTTATAGTCTTATAATTTGTAAACAATATTTAACTTACATTCGTATTGATCACATAAAACATTTTTAATATGTTTAGGTACCAATAATTGGTTTTATGTCATCTTAAAACATTATTTCAATCTTAAGAAAATGTAAAATTTAAATATGTAACATTTGAAGTGTGTGTGATTATATTAAAATTAATTTATAAATTCAAAAGAAAATCCCTAAATTATGTATGATTAAATACCTAAATTTTGATCATTTGGCAAATCCCGTATAATACACGGGTTCAAAAGCTAGTGCGTCCATATATTAAAGTAGGATCAAATATCATACTTGTACAAATATATAATAAATATTACTATTATATTAAAGCAAAACACTATAGACACATGACATCTTTCTAAAGTGTTCACATAGGATGACACATAATCTATTTCCAAAATTAAACCCTATTTAAATCTATTAAATTAATTTGCTACATTTATAATTACTTTTCAAATTTCTAAATTAAATTTTCATTCATTCTCATTTATTGTGATTTTCAGAAATAAAAAGCATTTAAGTTTATTTATTTATTACGTCTTTTAAACTAATTTTTAAATACTTTATTTCAAAATATTGTTATTATAAAGATTCTTTTGATTTGCGGAAAAAAACTAGCATATGCCTAAACTATTAAAAGACTCTTTTCGAGCATGTGTAAATCTAAATACTCAGAATTTGTCTTATGTGAAAATTTTGTGAAACTTGGCTTGACTCTTGATTTTTTTTACCATTTTAAAACCTTATAAAAGTTATCCTTTAGTACCATTCAATAATTATTATAGGAAAACCACATATGTTGTGTACAATTAGATATTTGAAGGTTTATGAACAATTTTTGTATTTGATCTTTTTTCAAATTTATATATAATGTAATATTTAATTTCATATATGAGAAATTTCTATACAATCTTAAATTATACCATGTTTATAAACATCTTTTCTATTGATGTTATATTATTTATTGAGCCCGTGTATTACACGGGTTACTTACCTAGTATAGATAATATAGCATTTGGTTCTACAACTACACATGTTAAAAGCTATATTAAAGATTATCAAATGAAAATGAGAGGTGACTTAACATTTTTTTCTTGGTCTATTAGTCTATAAGAGCATTCCTCAGCTCGTTCCATACTCTATATCCATATATATATATATATATATATATATCATATAACTACACTAAAAAACACTGTATTTTCTCTCTCTTATTTAATTAAATAATATTTTTTATACCTTTATCATCATATTTTCTCTCTTTTTCACTCACAACTACTTTATGAAAATATTAAAAAATTATACATCATCTACAGTGAAACCCCAAATTTAAGTTTTCCATATAAACTTTCTCTCTCCTTTACTCACAACCACTCATAACTATACCATATAATTTACAAATCCCCCTCATATAATTTTAGGAAACGGACTGAGAATGCTCTAAAACAAGTTCACTGAGTCACTAAGAGCCTTTCCAATGGGTTCTTCATACCTATCTTCATTTCTAAAATTTAGAAAAATCATCTAAATAACCATTCTAGCCCATTCTCTATCTCAAAACTCTATTTCTAAATTTTAGTGAAATGGTATAGGAAGCCTCCAAATTTAAAATGTTGCCACAACACTCCATTTCCAACTACCCTTCTAGAGATATATATTAAAAATCAATTTATATTTAAAATGATAATAAGACAAAATAGTTAGAGTTAAAATTATAAATGGAAGAAAGAGAAAAAATAATTAAAAAAGAATATAGAGATGGGAATGGAGAATGGGTTGGGGGAAGTTTTTAGAAAATGGTGTATAAAAAAGAAATTACGTTTTTTAGTTAAATTTTAAAGATGGAGATAGAGAACCCACATCCAACCCCTCATTTTATGTGAGGGTTGTTTTTATAATTTAGAGAGTGATTCAGGGTATTGTGAGTGAAAAGTTTTTATATTTTAGAAAAAGTAGTGATTTTTCTGTATATTTGAAAAATTACTGTTCACACTCTAAAATTTTTTAATATATTTTGAAATTGGTTGTGAGTAAAGGAAAGAGAAAAGGTAATGATAAAAGATATAAAAAGTATTATTTAATTGAAATAGAGAGAGAAAATGTAGTGAGTTTTAGTGTAATTTTTTTTTTAGAGATAGGGGGTGGGATGAGAATGCTCTAAGAGCATTTTCAGCCCTTTCTCCATCC
>NW_027498903.1:0-135905 GCF_021521415.1 Bidens hawaiensis
TCTAGTTATTTATATTTGTTAATTGTTGTGCACTCTGCATACTTTCTACTATATGTCTCTCGCTTACTAATACTATGGTCGCTGTTTGTTTGTTTTAAAACAAAAACTGTATGCAATCTTATTTCATCTGATTTCATGTCTGCAACTGAAATGTGGTCTGAAGATCTGCAATCTGAAAATATAATACTGTTTGTTTTATAAAGTGGATATTGTCTGCATAAGCTAAAATTAGTTATCTATCATATATGTTATAGTAGATATAAGTCATTTAACATCTGTAACTGCTAAAATAATTGGTGGTTGTGTACAAATTATGGAAGTGGGGTGGTGGTGGACGATTGGTGGTAGATGATTGTGGGTATGCGATGAAGGTGGTGGTGATGGACGGTTGTGGTGGGTGTGGACGGTGGTTGGTGGTAGTGAACGGTGGTGGTCGCCGACAGTGGGTGGTGGTAGTGGTGGTGGACGGTGGTAGTGGATTATGGTTGTGGCCGACGGTGGGTGGTGGTGGGGGATGGACGGTGGTAGTGGTGGGTGGTGTTGGTGGCGGACGGGTGGTGTTGGTGGCGGACGGGTGGGTGGTTGTGGTCGACGGGCGGTTGGTGGTGGTGGCGGACGTTGGGTGGTGGTGGTGGTGATGGATGGTGGTGGTGGTGGTGGACGATGGTTGTGGTCAACGGGGGGTGGGTGGTGGCGGACGGTGGGTGGTGGTGGTGGCTCATGGTGGGTGGTGATGTGTTGGACATTGGGTGTTGGTAGGATGTGAACAAGTGTGAAAAAGTTGAACAATAGCTTATTTTTTTAATACCATAAAAGCATTTTTCAGATCTTTTTTTCTAAAAAAAAACAAACAGTCTTCAGGAGCTTATGTCTGCGCGCCTGCAAACATAAGCCCTATGCAGAACATTTAAGCAAAAACAAACAGAACATATGTCTTAATGTTGTTTTTTTATTAGTTCTTTATATATATTTTTTTCCTAGGTTTATAATATAGTCTTCAAATCCATGTATGATTTTTTTTAGAGTTGAGCATTTCTATCTCCCGAATATAGGTGCGGTTCACCTAACATCCCTCCTCCTCATTCCCTATATCATACTGATACTGTAATGAACGATCCGATTACCGATCAAATTCTAGCTATATACATCATAACGCGTGGGTTAAATACCTCTAGTTTATAATTGGGATTAAAAATTTAAACTAACATACTTTTAGGCAACAATGAAACAAAAAAATAGTATTGCTTACTGGTGCACACATTCCTAAGTTATTTGCTTGGTTTGATGATACTAATTTTAGCTCATATAAGTCAAAATACCACATATGCAATCATAATTTACGTTTGAAGTCCTTTGGAACAACCAAATAGCTAAAACGAATGATCTTCAAAATTTCCGTACAACACTGTCAATTTGTCCAACTCGGATCAAAAGTGCATAAGGTATACAAACGAGCACTATGGTCAATTTTGATAGATTGGTAAGTTGTTATACATTTAATTCGTGTATTTGTATTAATTATTTTAGTCTTAAACTTGTATAGAATGTTGCTATTTCGTGCATATTTTATGCATACATGGTAACTGGCAGAAACTACTAAGTTGCGAGACTTGAGTCAAGGACAACCACGAAGAATACAAGTTAAATACTTGCGTAGCAAAGATTAAAACTACACCATTTATTTCGGTCTAAGTTTGGAAATTTTAAAATATGTATCATCCATAAAAAATAGTCTTCCTTATCCATCCACAATTTTATAGTTTGACATATGGAACTCCTACAGTTCTATACTTTCACCGTCTCGATCAAGTTAGGAAAATAGCAAAGTATAAGACTTTAATTAACCAACCACTCAATCAATTTAGGTCACATCAAGAATATTTTAAAACTCTAATGAATCCAAGGATTGAATTGGTATGATTTCAATAGTATTAGAAACATAATTTAATATCATATCCGTTTCCACTGAATGAATCCCTACCTAATTTGCAATCGAGTATTTTTAGAACCTCCAATTCAAAATTCTGTGCCTTGCAAACTGCTTTTTAAGTCAAGAATCTTACAAAAACTTTGGATATATATATAATAGGATCAAGAACTTTTTGGAAATTAAGAACTATGAGAATCATTTGGATCATAAAAAAATCCAAAAATAAAAAAATTCATAAAACAAAAAAACACAAAATTAAAAAAAGTAAAAAAACCAAAGTTCTTATTCATCATCCCGGTTTCTAAAAAAAACGTAAAAAAAATTCTCGGTTTAGCTAAATTATACATATACATATATGTACACACATGTTTTTTCTATACACATATGTATAATTAAGGTAAATGATAATGTACATATGTATACATTATATAACTAGAGATTAAATGAAAGTATACATATGTGTATAAGTATAATACGAATTAAAAATAAAAAAATCGGTTTTTTTTATTATACATATATGTATAATATGTACACACATATTTTTTTCCTATACACATATGTATAATTTAAGGTAAATGATAATGTACATATGTGTATATTACGTACTAGAGATTAAATGAAAGTATACATATGTGTATAGGTATAATACGAATTAAAAAGAAAAAAAATTTCAGTTTTTTTTTTAATGAAACCGGAATGAAATATAAGAATTTTGGTTTTTTTACTTTTTTAAAATTTTCGGTATGTTTGTTTTATAATTTTTTAATATTTTTTTAGTGGTCCAAAATGGTTCTCAAAGTTCTCAATTTGCCAATGGTTCTCTTAGGATCCTTACCCTATATATATATATAGGACACACACACTAGGTTTTATCCGTATTACAGGGTTGCTTTCATTTTTCATTTCTAATATTTATATATTTTTTGGATTTTAATTTTATTTATTTTAAGAAAATTAATAATATACTTAGGGTTGATGATTAAAGTGATTCACAAATAAATGAGATGCTATAACCCGTTTAAAAGCTATCTGGGTTTGGTACTATAAAAATTGTTTCCTAATATAAACAATATCTTATTTTTTAATTGTGGATATTAATTTTTAGTATTATCCCTATTTATAGGATTTTCATATCAAATATTTGGTGAAATTAATTTTTAATATTATGAGATGTTATACTCGTTTAAGGGTTATCTGGGTTTGGTGAGACCCAAATACGTGAATTCGGGTCAAATGCATGAGAAACCTCTATTTACAAATAAAACAATCTGGTGGCTTGAGAGAATGTAGAAATCAACCAGAAAGCTTTTAAAGGTTTCGTTTATATATATTTAAGAGTGTATATATATATATATATAATATATATATATATATATATTTATGGGAAGTATAGAATGAAAACCCATTTGAGTGTGAAAACCCTATGTAACATCGTTTTTTTCACACATGTAATATATGTTGTTACACTTAATACAAAACATCGAAAAATATAAATTGTTTTGCTATTTTTTAACAATTTTTTACTAAGTTTTGTATATCTTTTCAGGAGAGAGAAAAGTTATATTTATGTTTATATTTTTTTATTAACTTTAATTGTGAACCACAATATTCAAATTTTAATTAAAAATATGTGGTTGAGAATGTGTTTCTAGAGTTTTCACAACTCAAGTGGATTTTTATTTTAACTTAACATATATATACACACACACACACACCACTAGAAGAGTGCCCGCGCAATGCAGCGGGAAAGACATACTTTGATAATCATGTAATAAATTTATAGGTGTTCATTCTTCGTAAATTATGAGACCGTTCATCAATTTGGTTTCACGATTGAAACGAAGCTGATTCGTACATATTGAAATGTTAATTATTTACATATTTAATATTAGATATGTTTTATACTGTAATATATATTAGATATAGTTAAAATATAGTTAAACAAAGTTTTATTTGATATGAGTAAACTCGTCTATTACAACTTTAATTTAACCCAATTTCTAATATGATTTTTTTGTAATATTTGTTTTTGTTATGAATCCGCATTCTATTTGTTGTAATAAGATTTATCATTTATATGACCAAAGTTATCTTTGCATATTATGATTCTCTTAAATAACATATTAGTTGGTGTTTAGTTTGAAGTGAATGTACAAGCAGATTACTAATTCTTATTTTAAACTCAATTTATTATCGAAGTACAAACTATATCGGAACCTAGTCGTTTGTAATGGTTCAGCTTAGTTGGGTTATAATTTTAAACAATTCAGTTTTGGTTTTCAACGAAAAAAAACGTGCAAAGTTGGCTCATGGTTTAATATAAAGCCATCAAAACCGAACCGCAACACATCTCCATAAAATGTTTTTCTTTACTTTGAAAACTATAGCAATATCATACTCAAATTAAAGATAATAAAATGCTTGTTTTTATGATGCCATTTATTTTAAAAAATATTAACGTATGAAAAAAGTTATGATCATTTAAAAATCGTGGGGTAATTGGGTTAAAAGTGAAAATAAAAGAATATATAAGTAAAAGGTTATGACCAATGTTGTAACTTTAAGGGATTAAAGTTGTAAATATTTGAAGAAATTTCAATTGCACATGGGATTCTATATAACAATGACATTTTTGCCGCCTATTATATGTTGTACCTAATGCATTAAATGTTGTAAATTACTTAAAATAAGCGTCTTAATTTGCCCCATTGATGGTATATTATATAATATATATATATATATATATGGAAATATAGAATGAAAACCCACTTGAGTTGTGAAAACCCGCGAAAACCCTATGTAACATCGTTTTTTTTTGTTACATGTAATATACGTTGTAACATTTAATACAAAACATCGAAACATTAAAAAAATTGTTTTGCTATTTTTTAATATTTTTTTACTAATTTTTTATATGTTTTTAGAAGAGATAAAAAGTTATATTTATGTTAACATTTTTTATTAACTTTAATTGTGAACCACAAGATTTAATCTTTAATTAAAAACATGTGGTTGAGAATGAGTTTCTAGAGTTTTCACAACTCAAGTGGGTTTTTATTTTAACCTAACCCTATATATATATATAATATATATATATATATATACATACATACTAGATTTTATCTCCCGTATTACGTGGGTTGTTTTACATTATTCATTTTTAATATTTATATGAGTATATTTGGATTTTAATTTTATTTATTGTAAGAAAGTTAATAATTAATATACTTGAGGTTTGATGATGAAATGGTCTCGTAAGTAAATGATATGTTATAATCCGTTTTAAAAGCTATCTAGGTTTGGTGATACCCATTACCCGTTTATTTTCTTTATTATATAATGGTTTCTTAATTATAAATAATATCTTTTTTTAAATAAATTAGGATACTAATTTTTAGTATGTCCCTATTTTATAGGATTTTCATATCAAATATTTGATGAGATTAATTTTTAATATAATGAGATTTATAACCCGTTTAAGAGCTATTTGGGTTTGGTGAGACCTTTACCTATGAATTCGGTCAAATGCTTGATAAGCCTTCGTTTACAAATAAAGCAATCTGATGGCTTGAGAGAATGGTTGTTTTACATTTTTCGTTTTTTAATATTTAGTTTTTGGATTTTAATTTCTTTATTGTAAGAAAGTTAATAATATACTTAGGGTTTGATGGGTACAGATGACACGCAAATGGTGAATACATATAACACAAACTACTAGAAAATGGTCTTTAACGACACGCGCTGCGTGTCATTGATGGGTACAGATGACACGCAAATGCGCGTCGTTGAAGCCCCTGTCATAAAGGAAATATGACACGCACATGCGTGTCATATTATATAACACGCTTTAATGACACTCATTTGTGACATGCGTTTATGACATGCATGTATGACACGATTTCGTTACTCACATTTATGACACCAATTTACGACAAGCATTTATACATGTCATCATATACTTTTAAAAAAAAAATATTTCTATATATTGCATAAAATTACTAATTTTTACATTAATTACACAAATGCAGCATCAAAATCATATATATATTAGACATCGTAAGTCAAAATATTACAAATATTCCGAAGTTAGTTAACAATAGCATTTGTTAATATTCAAAAGCGTTAATATTTTCAAAAGCATACACATATATCACTACTGGAAAATAAACTGTGAGGTACAATGACCTGAAACGTAAAACACAATAAAAACTACATATTACGCAATGACATGAATGTAATACACAATGATTAAAACACAATGATAAGTAGAAAGACAAATTATGAGCACCAAGACACAATGACAAAATACACAATGACGTAATCTTTTTTTAAATTGTTATCTTTAATATGAGTATCAACTGATAACACAATGACCAAAATCCATAACACAATGCATAGAAAAACCAATTAAAAATCATAATGAACAACCAATAACACAATATAAAAAACCCACTATTTTTTTATTTTTATATAACAATATGATACTCATATTAAAGATAAAAAAAACGTTTGTTATTATGGTGAAATTTTAAAAATAAAATAATGTTGCATGAAAAAGTTATGGACGTTTTAAAATGATAGAAGAATTGACATGTGCCTTGCATGTGGAAAGAGAAAGTCAACAAAAATGGGTTATTACCTTTATGCCCTTCTCATCAATTTATTTTCTTAAATTAATCTCCACTATTCAAATCTAAGATCAATGGATCAGATTCCTTCTCATTTTTGTTGTCCTTTGTATTTTAACTTATATATATATATATATATATATATATAATCGTGTGTGTGTGTGTATATATACACCGGTGACGGATTCAGAAACTTTTTAATATGCGTTCAGAATTTTTCATGCTTGGATTTATTAATATCCGGTGTCAAAGTTTTAAGGCCGAGTCAGGTTGCATATAAAAATGCAATATCGTAACAAAAGTGCATCCAACATTTAATAAAATAAGAAATTATTTGAAGTTAAGAGGAAAAAGAAAAAAAATACATATTTTAATTG
Organism: Bidens hawaiensis; assembly: GCF_021521415.1. Classification (NCBI taxonomy): domain Eukaryota; kingdom Viridiplantae; phylum Streptophyta; class Magnoliopsida; order Asterales; family Asteraceae; genus Bidens; species Bidens hawaiensis. Next base: position 6,936 of record NW_027498903.1, read on the forward strand.
TTACCTAAGAGTTATCATGTTATGAAAAGGATCCTTGACGTCTTCTAGAGATGAACAATTTAAACGTCATAACCGTTAATCGGGTCATCACCGCCATAACCAAACCGATTTTAACTAATAACCAACATAACCAACGGGTCGATTTAATGAATTTTTGTAAACCGTCAAATACGGGTCAGTTTTGGTTAAAGATAATTCCAAACCTGCCAGAACCGAATCGAACCATTTATTTAACCAATAATATGTTTTGAATTAACTTTCACCAAACGTCTCGAATTGTACATTTTTATGTTTTCAGTTCAACATTAGTAATCGAATTAACTTGAATTTCATTTGATGGATCATTTAAAGTCATTTTTTGAATATTTGGTATTAAAACTACCGAATATATAGTTTGTTGGATTATGTCATGTCAACCGGCCCATAACCTACTTGGTATAACCATCAAAACCAAGTAATCGAAACCACCATAACAGATCGGTTATGGTTATGGTTATCCATTAACCGACATATCAGTATGGTTATGGGTTTGACCCAAAACCGCTCCAAACCAACCCATACACACCCCTAACGTCTTCAATGAGCGACTTTAGAAAAGAAACTTGTTTTCAATAATGAAGTGATGTGACGCAAGGGTTGAATATTAATAGAAGAGGTTGGCAATCCTAAAAGAGATCGTTAGCATGCGTAAAATATGAGCCAGTCAAATACGAACTTGCTGGTCAACAGCAAGTGAAGCCTGCCGTAAAGGTCGACGGTCTTGGTTGCGTGAATGCATGGGAACTGATCCGTAGTTTATTTTTAAAATTTTTTTTTAATCACAGATCTTATTGAAATGATATTTACTATTTAGGTTAAGTGGGTTTTTATCCTTTCAGAACTCAAAAAAAATTAAGAACTTTTAAGAACTCATAACAACCAACCATTTTTTTTAATTTTTTTTATATATTAACATTATTTGAGACTAGTTTATCATATTCTAGAAAAAAATATTTGATTACATATATAAATCACATGCTTACACGTGTGTAAAATTTATGTAATAACATATTTACATATGCGTAAAAAAACATAGATATGTGCCAAAACTAATTTTCTTAATTGTAATCGTAAATATAAATCTGAAAAGTGATAAAAACTACACTTAAATAATATACACATGCAAAAAATTTTATAAAAAAATATTAGTTATGAAGAGTTTCTTGTGGGTTTTAAATAATTTAAAAATTCTGTAATATTACTCCTGTTAGGTTATAAATCTGAATTGAGTCACATCTTTATTAAATTTTTGGGCCAATTTTTTTATTATTAATTTGTCTCTCTTTTTGATAGATTATATGGTTCGTGTTCATTTAATAAGTTATATCTTATAAGTGATTAATTCATTTGAATTTATTAATTCTAGTAGTTTTCTTTAAAAGTTTATAAAAAAAAATATTTACTGGATCTTTTTTATTAAAATATTCATAATTAGTGGGTTCAAAATATTTTTAAATTATTGATGGGTTCAATCGTCAAAAAACAATGGGTTTATTCGTTAATACGGTACTATACTCGTTTAAATAATTGAAAATAGATAGGGTTCAGGTTCACGCTTCCACCCATGTATACAATAGTTATAGAATGCAGCACATCTCCTTACCTCAGACCTGTGGACTAGGGATATTGGAATCGACTCAACCATCTAAAATCCGAACGGTTCGGTTCATGGTTTTACGGTTTAGTCCTGTTTGAAGCTTTGAACTGGCAGTTTAACCTTTATTATTTGTATATTTTAACCATCTTCACTATTTTAGGCTTTATATTACAAACTAATGATTTTGAAAAAATAAATGGGTTCAAACCATCAAAACACAATCGCTAAACCACCAAACCGGCTATCTTGTAGACCCATCTAACGATTGGGTTATTCGTTTTTTAAACTGTAGTTAGTGTTTTGACCTATAATTTTCATAATAACTGGTCCGTAAACACCCATTGTGGACCTTGTCTCACCTCCTTGATGTAGTCATCGTCATAACCTTATGACTAACCGACACGATGGATGAACCACTAAGAAGGTCTTGTGTCACGTGCTATGCTTTAGTTTTGTATTGACATATTATATTGTATTTGTTATTTAAATGACAGCACATGTTTATGCAAAGATTTCTAAAACATAAGTGTTTACCAAAAAATTTGCAACAAAGTTGTGTCTGTCCTTACAGGGTACACCCAGCCTAACCTTTCAAAACTATCCTATCCGTAACGAGTCAACCCGTTTAATTTTGGACCCGGTCTAAGACTTTTGGCCGTTCAGTGTCAGTCGCTCTCAAATCAAGCTGTGATACCAATGTTAGATCTAATCAAAATTGAAATAAAACAAAAAATATTTGGTAAGAACTACTACAATTGTCTTGCGGGTGATAATATCCTATTGCACTATAATCAACAATGGTTAAATAGCATAAAACGATGCCTAACATGGGTTTGGTAACCGGCCCATTATGTGTAGTTGCCCAAAATAGCAAACATTAATTAAACTAAATAAAAGATGCAAACTAGAGATTCATAAAACTAGGAGTGCGAACTAGCAAGAAGGTGTAAGTTATTCGATATTGGATGGCTAAAAGAGCGGACTGGGATCGAGCTTTAACAAGTTTGAGCTTGAATCTAAAAATGAATTCGTGAAATAAACAAGCTTGAATTCAGGCTTCATTTATCGAACTCGAGTAGGTATGCAAACTTGTTATTTATATAACTTTATTCTAGTATTATATATATAGGGTAAGGATCCTAAAAGAACCCTTTATAAAATTGAGAGCTTTGAAAACCATTTTGAACCACTAAAAAAACCTCTAAAAAATATTTAAAAAATTATAAAACAAAAAAAACAAAAATTTTAAAAAAGTAAAAAAATCAAAGTTCTTATATTTCATTCCGGTTTCATTAAAAAAAATTAATTTGTATTATACTTATACACATGCGTATAATTTTATTTAATCTCTAGTTACATAATGTACACATAGTACATTATCATTTACCTTAAATTATACATATGTGTATAAAAAAACATATGTGTACATATACGTACATATTATACATATATGTATAATTTAACTAAACCGGGAATTTTTTTTTTAGAAGCTGAGATGATAAATAAAAACTTCGGTTTTTTTACTTTTTTTATTTTTGTGTTTTTTTTTATGATTATTTTTATTTTTGGGTTTTTTATGATCCAAAATGGTTCTCATAGTTCTCAATTATCAAAAAGTTCTCACATGATGCTGATCACACACACACACACACACACACACACACACACACACACATATATATATATATATATATATGGTTAGGTTAGAATAAAAACCCACTTGAGTTGTGAAAAATCTAGAAACTTATTCTCAACCATATGTTTTTAATTAAAATTAAATCTTGCGGTCCACGATTAAAGTTAATAAAAAATGTAAAAGTTAATTTACATTTTCTCTCTCCTGAAAACATATATAAAAATTAGTAAAAAATGTAAAAAAATAGCAAAACATTTTTTTTTATGTTTTCGATGTTTTGTATTAAATGTAACAACATATATTATATGTAACAAAAAAACGATGTTACATAGGGTTTTCACAACTCAAGTGGGTTTTCATTCTATACTTTGTCTATATATATATATATAATATTTACATTTTTATTATTATATATAAATTATGACAAAATATAGCTAAATAATATATATAAAGTTATCTAATTAATTAAGGTTAAAATGAAAACGCACTTGAGTTGTGAAAACCCACGAAAACCCTATGTAACATCGTTTTTTTTTTTTGTAAATGTGATATATATTGTAACATTTAATACAAAACATCGAAACATCAAAAAAAATGTTTTGCTATTTTATAACATTTTTTTACTAATTTTTATATATGTTTTCAGGAGAGAGAAAACGTTATATTTATATTTACATTTTTTATTCACTTTAATTGTGGACCACAAGATTTAAACATTAATTAAAAACATGTGGTTGAGAATGAGTTTCTAGAGTTTTCAAAACTTAAGTGAGTTTTCATTTTATACTTAGCCATTAATATTATATATATATATATATATATATATATATATATATATATATATATATATATAGGGTAAGGATCCTAAGAGAACCATTGGCAAATTGAGAACTTTGAGAACTATTTTGGACCACTAAAAAAACCCTCTAAAAAATATTAAAAAATTATAAAACAAACAAAACCGAAAATTTTAAAAAAGTAAAAAAACCAAAATTCTTATATTTCATTCCGGTTTCATTAAAAAAAACCGATTTTTTTTTCTTTTTAATTCGTATTATACCTATACACATATATATACTTTCATTTAATCTCTAGTTACGTAATATACACATATGTACATTATCATTTACCTTAAATTATACATATGTGTATAAAAAACATATGTGTACATATACGTACATATTATACATATATGTATAATAAAAAAACCGATTTTTTTTTCTTTTTAATTCGTATTAAACCTATACACATATGTATACTTTCATTTAATCTCTAGTTATGTAATGTACACATATATACATTATCATTTACCTTAAATTATACATATGTGTATAGGAAAAAAAGTGTGTACATATATGTACATATTATACATATATGTATATATATAATTTAGCTAAACCGAGAATTTTTTTTTACATTTTTTTTAGAAACCAGGATGATAAATAAGAACTTTGGTTTTTTTTACTTTTTTTATTTTTGTGTTTTTTTTTGTTTTATGATTTTTTTTATTTTTGGGTTTTATTGTGGTCCAAAATGGTTCTCATAGTTCCTAATTTCCAAAAAGTTCTCACATGATCTTGATCCTATATATATATATATATATATATATATATATATATATAAGGAGGACAAAAAAGTGATTTCACATATAACGATTTAAGTAATTACAAGTGTTAACATACAATAGTTAAATTTTATTTAAAGTTTAAGCATTACTCATTGTTACTTTGTGTCACATTGATGGAAAAACAAAGTGCATAGACCAACATTTTTCTATAAAAGCAAGGTAACTTTCTGGAAAAAAAAAAAACGTGTAATTTAGTTAGCCCTTTAGCAAGAATAAGTTATAAAATAAGTTTTAAGATCGAGCCAAATTGAGTGAGTGAGCCAGCTTGACTTTTAATCGAGTCAAACTCAAGTTTATGGTTCCAGCTCGATTCTAGTTTCGATTAAATAGCCGAGTTAACTCGGTATGAAGTTCTAGTTGAGCTAGAGCGGTCCTTGGCTGGGCTCGTTACAAACATACCACTCTTAACGTGCATAAAAGTTCATAAACTCGTGTGATTATCGTATAACTCAACCATACTCTTTGCCCATCTGTATTAGCTCATTCGGGATTCACATAACTAGTAACACTTTTGCATGTTTGGACTTAACCGTTCAACTCAGTTAACTATAACCGATATAACTATCATGTGATCTATATACTACTTATTTAATTTAATTATATATATGAAACAATACTTATTTTGCAAAGGATTCTAGCATGGATAATATTTATATCGTAAGGAAAGATAAGTTAGACAAAAATTCAAAGGATATTAACATTACTTTATTAGAAAACAATATTGGTTTTTGTTATTATTATTTATGATTAAAAATAAAGTAAAAAAAAGGCCGAAAGAGTAATTGGTGTTGACAACTTCCCATGTGCACCACCCAGCAAATTAGGACCGTCAAATGTGGCTTACATGTACCATGGGTCTTGTTTCACAAAACTTTCATACTTTCGCCTCCTATTTGAATTATATTTTTATTTAACCCTGAGAGTTATAAGGATATATACATACACTTTGATGTTTTCGAATGGGTGGTTCACGAATTCAAATGTGGGAGAGAGAGAGAGAGAGACATTACATATGTGAGAAGGATAGAGAGACATGCGCAGTTTGTGAGAAGCCAGTGTAGGTTTTGTGTGAAGGAGAGGAGAAAGAAAAAAAAAGTTGTGATTTGTGGAAGAAGAAAGAATGAGGTAGTCGGTAGTCCATGATGGAAATGAGGGGAAGCATTAGCATGAAATAGAGAAGGTGCTTGTGAGCCTTCTTAAAAAGGCCATTAAAGATAAAATTCTTTAAAAAAATTCTCACAAAACAGGTTTTCATCATATATATATATATATATATATGATCATTTATGAAGATTACAATGTAATCGTTATCTTATATTCCTCTAAAATTTAAAGAAAATATAGATGATTAAACAAATACCTAATAACATAGGAAAAAATTAAGAGATGCTACGATGAATCTTTAAATATAGAGAAAATAATTAAAAAAAAAACATAAATTAATTGAATAATAGAGAGAGAGAGAGATGTGGAGAGCTTTTAAAAGGAGAATAAAAATTTAGAGAGAAAAAAATTTTTAGTTAAATTATAAAAATTGAGAGAAAGAAACCATCCTGAAGTTGTTAAAGGACTTTTAGTGTATGAAATATAACTCTCAAGGGCTAGAAATGGAACATGTGTCAATGCAGTGGTACTTTTATGGAAAATGACATGGATAGAGTTGGACTCCACCTGAAACATCCAATCCAACTATAGTGGGAGGGAGGATAATGTTGATTTTCTTATTCTTACGTTGTTTCATTAACTTTTATTAATTAAAGTTTGTTTGTCTTTATAACTTTGAATTAAAAATACTCTTTCTTAAATGAATGATAATTGTTATTATATAATACTTTTATTATAGTATAAATGCTAATTCCGTTGTTTTAATATAAGAGTAGCCCTAATTTCCTGATTATTTGGAGAAAAATAGGTGAGATGAATGAATGTCCATCTCTCTTCTCTTGTATTGTATCCATATAATTAGTTTAGTTTAGTTGTACTTCCTTCTCTTTCTTGCACACTACTACCACTTCCAAAATCCTTTTTCTTTAATCATATATAAATATATATCTAGATGAAGACTAACTTATTTCCATTCTCATATTCTCTGCTTTTGTTATGGCTTTCTCTTCTTGCCTTTGCCACCATCAGTTGGCACTCAAGGTATGTGTTTCTTTCAAATATCATCATTTATCCATTCTTTGTTATATGATCTGGGTATGAGTTATCTTTGTTTAGTGTTCATTTATCCAATTAAGTTGCTTATTTTGAATTTTGATGTTTCAGTTTCAATATCTCTTAGCAACTTAGGTTCTTAGATAAGGGGTCTGCACAATCTTGGACTGTTCAATAATATATTCAAACATTCGTCTAAAACTCAAACCAAACTTCATAAAAACAAGTATAAATCGAATCGGTTTGGTAGTGCTGTAATTGAGCTGAGTCGAACCGAGCCAGATTTAAACAGTTTGGTTTTCGTTTTCGTTTTTAGTTTTCTCATCTGCGCAATTTTTGGGCCGAAGTGCAAAATTTCCAAGAATATTTCATTTAGGCCTATTTTTTTTGTTAATTTATGATCAATTGATTATTACACTTTTAGTTCTACAATTTTTGTACACCCTTAGTTAGTTTCTTATGAATTATCTAACATTAAAAATTTAAAAATATTATCACTCAATTCAATAACAAAATTCTGGGTAACAACAGGTTTGGTTCAGTACATGCAAAACTGAAACCGAAACCAAATCGTAAATTCGGTTATTTCTGTTCGGTTGTGTCAGTTATTTCTGTTACAGTAGTAGGAGTATAGCTGTATGATAACGGGTTTTAAACTGCAATATAAATGTCATTACCTTTGATTTTTGTCTCGGGCCTAATTACAGGTTTTCCTTTATTTCAGATTAAGCACTCGAAAACCACATTCACTCTAAAAGCAGTGAACTCTGAATTATACGGTGTTCATATTGGATACAAGGTAACAAGTGGCTGGAGTTTTAAGGGCGGATCACGGGCCATTGTTGTAGCTAACCCGAGAAGGTTCAATCTGCATAGAAAGAGCATATGGTTACACGCATCATGTAATTTTTATAGTTTGAAAACGTAAAACTTTAACCGGGTATCTGTTCAATGCAATGTGACTAAGTTATGGTTTGTGTAGGGTTCACAGGTCCACAATCAGCGGGAGACGCTTTTACGTTAGGAACTGCAGCTGTTCTTCCGTTCTACACCCTCATGGTTGCAGCCCCGAGAGCCGAATTGGTAAATTAATTCAGTCTGGTTCGATCGGGTCAATCATTTTGGCTCCAAAATATTGGAAATTAGGGGTGAAATCTGTCACGAAACATGAATAATACAGTTTTGGTATCCTGTATAGTTAAATGAGTCGTGTTCGGGTTGACCTATTTAATCCGTTTAATTAGAGAAATCAGCATGTTAATAATAGAATATTAAAATTTAAAAAGTATATTTTATAGGGTCAACATGGGATACACAATTTTACATGTATCGGCTAGGGTTAATTTATTTTTAATAAAAATATATGGGTGGTGTTTGGGTTCATCAAACCTACCGACCCAACATGAATGTCACCCCTTGTTTCAATACGGTTATTCTAATCGAGAAGAACTTATCGGTTAGAAATTTTCTTAATGGAACCAAAGTTTGTTGCAACAATGTTATTCTAATAGCAATGCATATGTGGTGCAGACTAAAAAGTGCATGAGAAGTAGCATACCATATGTCGTACTCGGGGTTTTATACTCATACCTTCTTTACCTCTCGTGGACACCAGATACAATCCGATTAATGTTTGCAAGCAAATACTGGCTTCCAGAGGTCTGGTTCTATATTGAACATGTCCCTATGTATCATGATACACACATTTGGAGATGTCATTACAAAAGACTAAATTATTGCGAGAACAAAAGAACAAACCTTATCGTCTTAACTTTTTTCTAACAATGGTTCAATTTTTTTAAAAATTTACATTTTACATGTTTTAGACAAAAAGAAAAAGAAAAACCTTAAAAGTAATTTGTTCATACCTTCTTTTTTCACTTTCAGACGTTTACTATCACATGTGTAGATATGCGTAGGAAACATCCATACACATGATCCGCATAATCTACATGTGTGTAGGGTTTATAAAAACTAATTTTGTGTTTTTTTTTTCGAATGTTTAAAGGGATGAATGAGCATTGCATTGCAACCTTTTTTTTTATATAATTTAAAAGATGAATGACTAATTTTGTTGTACTTTTTTCTCGCAAAAGAAAAACTTTTGCCTAGATTTATCCACTATAAACATATATACATGGTTATAACTTATAACATTACAAACGATTTGTTTATTGGCAGCTTCCTGGAATAGCTAAAATGTTTTCAAACGAGATGACTTTAGCCTCGGCTTGGATCCACTTATTAGCTGTTGACCTCTTTGCCGCAAGGTCATGTTTCTTGGTTTACCACTTGACCATGGCTCGTACCAAATGCTAACCCGAATTGAATTGTTTTGTAAACAGGCAGGTGTATGAAGATGGGTTGGAGAACGAGATTGAGACCCGGCATTCGGTTTCTCTCTGTCTCTTGTTCTGTCCAATTGGAATACTCATTCATGCCATCACCAAGGCATTCATCAACATATCAAGAGAATCAAAAACCGATATTCATTGATGTTTTGTTTACTACCTTAAAAATTAGGCAAGTGTTGATGTGTAGATCGAAATCATCGAATTTTGTTCATACTTTAATCTAATTGGTTATGGATTTGGCATAGTTGTTTATTGCTCAAAAAAAATGAGTCAAATAAAGTTTGTGAAAAAAGTGTCTCGACACTGTCATTACATCTAGAGTTCATTGCTCCCGTGGATCATTCGACGAGTCTGAAGAGCGACATGAGCCCACCAACACAGTCCACAGGTTCGAACCTGTTCCGATACCATGTAAATTGTTTGAAGAGTACTTTCTAAAACAGCGACCTATAAGTCTAAAACAACATGATTAAAATGCATTAATATAGCCGGCCATGTCTCTAAAAGTCACACTCATGAACAGCAAATTATTTGGTGATAAATTATAGATATGGATGTCTTAAATACATGCAATTTTAAACAAATAAACATAGTACCTTGTTAGTTTTCAAACAAGTCAAAATTTGATGAAATGACTCCAGGTATGCAAAAATGCTTAGGGTGATCGGGGTGGAGGTTTGGCAAAGAAAATGCGCTAATGCGAGACTCCAACCACCTCTAAATGCAAAGAAAATCGGGTAAGGGAACCCTAAATGAAGGAGAAGATAGAGAGATTAAGCGCCTTCCTATTCTTTAGAAAAGAAAATTATTTCTTTCCTGCACCACTAATAATCAATAAATCTTCATACACCCTGTGATCGGTTTGTCGTTGTCCATAAATCTTAGTCCACCTTCCCTTAATACCATTATCTAGATACTTATTTTATTATGCTATAAGGTGATTTGTATAAGCAGCGTTTAAAATAAATAGTCAGCCTTCATCACATTTGTAAAGAGTTGATAAGTAGAAGCTTCACTAATTTTCGAATACCACCAACATTTTAAAGTAGCCTAAAAACTCCCGATTACCAACATTAGGTTAAAAGTACACAAACTGAAAAGATATATTAGTTATAAATGGTATTATTTATAAGAAAAACAAAATAACAATATACTCAGATGTTGTGGAAGGGTAACATATAGAAATTGCTTCATGAATATGTTGCATAAACAGCATAATTAAGATAAAAGAAATCAAGAAAAGATCATAAAATGCAAGTTCCACAACCAAACTTAACAAAAACCTGAGCACAATCTGAACATCTTTAAGTCAAACATCAAAATGCACCACAGAGTTGCAGCATTTCAAATGACAAGAACAAAACTGAAACAATTAAATAACTAGAGATCATTTAAGCCTCGGTTATCGGATACTCAAACACGACATCTTTCCCACAGAGCTTCTTGTAAACTCCTCCAAAAGTCTCCAGCTTGTACTCGGTATCATTTCTTGCCTTTGGGTCCAAGAAGATCTATAACAAAACCATAACAATAAACAAATATTACAAAACAAACCATTAAAAACATCAAAGTTTAACCAAACTAATTAAATCACCTTAATTATTTTGGACCCGTCAACTCTGTATCTGACACGCTTTCCAACAATCTCAGCAGGGTACACAATATCCTCCAGCATGGCATCATGGACAGCCGTCAGGGTACGGTTACGTGGCCTCTGAACAGCTGAACCCTTTTTAGGTGGCGGAAGCATCCTTCTCGTTGCAATCAGAACCACATCCTGCCATTATATTTTTGCTCATTTTTAAAAACTTTGAAAAATAACATAGGGAAACTAACAAACTTGATGTGTATAAATAAACAAGACGTTCTGGATAAACTTACGTGTGCAAACAACTTAAAAAACCGATCCGTAACCAAATAATGAACCAAAATGACCAACATTTACGTAAAAACTGAACTTTCGGTAATCTTTTGCTTTTGCGTGTAATTCTAACCAAAGGGCCAAACCAAATTTATGGATTGTTAATGTTTAACTTTACTGTTTAAGAAATTTATAGGAGTTCAATATATAAGTACACTCAAAAATTTTAGCCCAATTGTAAAATGACTAACTAAATATTAATTAACAAAAAGATTTAGACCCAAACTCTTTATATTAAACCATTTATTCAGCCCAGTAATTCCTTGCTTAAATGACAACCAAAAATACTGAAACCCAAAAAAAGGGACAGTTTTCAAAACCTCAATAACTGACCCATGCACACCACATAGACTATTTACCCATTTGGTTAAACAAGTAAACACATCAAACCGTTAGTCAAGATTACCCTCCAAAGAGCTTATGACTGTTTAGCATTTCTATTACAACCCTCAAACCCGTTTGGCACGCTTAATCATGCCAACCTGTTTAACTTAGCTGTTAAATAGGTTAGTTACGGTCCAATGGTTCGACCAGTCAACCAAACACCGCTACGTAACAATAAAGTGTACCTTGCCGCTAAACTTCTTCTCAAGCTCTCTGACAAGCTTGAGGTGAATCTTGCGGAACGCTTTCCTTAATCTATAAGGAACATGAATCACCACCGCCTTTCGGTTTCCAGAGACATCAATTTGCCTAAAACAAGTTATTAAAATAATAATGAACAACAGTGACAATCATGAAAGCAAAATCAAATAAACAAAAGTGCAAATAGAAAAGCGACACTCACGTAGCACTGTTAATGTAAAGATCCTTCAAGTCACTCTTAAGGTCTTGGTTTGCGTTTTCCAAATCAAACAACGCCTGCATAAACCATTATGATTTAACGATACAAGCATCATAATAAAAAAAATGCAAAACGCAGGTCAGCAAGTAAGAAATACCTGAGCAACGGAGTCCTCGAACTCGGTGGGTTCGACATCCTTGTCCTTCTGAATCTTCTTCCTTGAAGTGTACATTTTGCAGGGTCAAACTAATCATCGAGGAATAACGATTCAAGGTTAGTAATAAGTTTCAACTCAAATACTTTCGCATACACATACAATGCAACTAATAAGAAGAGATTACTTAGGTAACAAATCCAAATTAAATTGTTAAAAAATGACTAAACAGATTACTGCAAATTAGAGTATAGAGTGCAAAAACATCTATAAACAGTTGTTAAATAATCAAATAACCCTAAACAAGTAGAGATGAAACCTGGGTTAAAAAAATGAAAAATAAATTAACAGAAATTTCTACTAAACCAAGATAACAAAAAACAATCAATCAATCAATATAGTTAAGGACATATGAACAAGTAATAAAAAGTGAAGATTAAGGACGAGATTTGGAAAGAAAGGTAGAAGGAAGATGAGCGCACAATGGGGGATTCCGGATGGCTGCTGGGAGGAATCGGCTGAGAGGAACAAGAATAAGAATATGAAAACCCTAACTCTATTATAACCTTATACTCCTATAACTTGGGCTTGGGCTTGCATCAGCTCCATACAGTGCTTCGATGTTTTTTAGATCACCATGGGATTGGGCTGAACCTCAAATATATCTATCTATCTATCTATAACATATATAAACGAAACCCATAAAATCCTACGTGTCGCGATATGGTTGCTCCCCCCTTTTATGGAAGCCACTAGATTGTTTGATTTTTAAATGGAGGCCTCTCATTGATTTAACCCAAATCCATGGGTATGGGTCTTACCAAAACCAGAGAGCTCTTAAACGAGTTATAACATCTCATTATATTAAAAATTAGTCTCATCAAATATTTGATATGAAAATCCTATAAAACAGGAATATACCAAAATTTAATATCTAATCTAAAAAGAAAAAGATATTATTTATAATTAATAAACAATTATATAGTAAAAAAACATAAGTGGGTCATGGGTCACCAAATCCAGATAGCTTTTAAACGGGTTATAGCATATCATTTGTTTATGAAACCCTTTCATCATCAAACCCTAAGTATATTATTAACTTTCTTACAATAAAGAAAATTAAAATCCAAAAAATAAATATTAAAAAACAAAAATGTAAAACAACCATTCTCTCAAATCATTAGATTGTTTTATTTGTAAATGAAGGCTTCTTACGCATTTGACCTGAATTCACGGTAAAGGTCTCACCAAACCCAAATAGCTCTTAAACGGGTTATAACATTTCATTATATTAAAAATTAGTCTCATCAAATATTTGACATGAAAATCCTATAAAATAGGGATATACTAAAAATTAATATCCTATTTTGTTTAAAAAAAGATATTATTTATAATTAAGAAACAATTTTATAATAAAGAAAATAAACGGGTAATGAGTATCACCAAACCCAGACCCAGATAACTTTTAAACCGGATTATAACATATCATTTATTTGTGAAACCATTTTATCATCAAACCTCAAGTATATTAATCAATAACTTTCTTATAGTAAATAAAATTAGAATTCAAATATTGTTACATATATAAATATTAAAATGAATAATGTAAACAACCCCCGTAATACGGGGGATAAAATCTAGTGTGTGTGTGTGTATATATATGTGTGTGTGTGTGTGTGTGTGTGTTTAAGTTTAGAAGATAAGTCAAGTTATTGCGAGAAGTGTGAGAAGTTAATCCAGCTAATCATATTTTTTCTTTTCGTTTTCTTATTTAATTAAATATAGGGGTAGAATGGTAAAACTTCCTACATAGTTTATATGGAAACTATTACTGTTATTTTTGATCATTTTAATATGTATAAACAAATATTTTATTTGTACCTGTGTATTTCGTAAATCACCTAAATGCAAAAAAGTAAATAAATTATCATACACATATTACAAATAATTGAAATTGGCAATAATGTAAATTGGTTTTACATACAAGAAACAAATTACCTATACACATGGATAATTTCATTTTCCTTTTGAAAGTATACATTATAAAATCCTTTATAACAATCAACCAAATTAAGAAACAAATTGAATACACATGTTACATAACCATGATATTAAACCAAAAAATGTCAATTAACAAAACATTTGATCCGAACAAGGAACTTTCGAATATTTGATCTTTTAGTGTTTAGGTCTGAAAGAATCTTAGCCACAAATATTACCCTTAAACTCAACACTCATGGCTTGTACTTTGTTGAGTAATCTAACATACCACACTACCAATTTTGTTTTCACATGAAAGTCTCCATATGTTTTTTTTTTCCCTACATCTTTATAATTTCTCGTGTAGCCCATTTTAACTTTTACCAATTTGGCATCCAAGAATCCATCGTATCCTCCCTAAAATGCCTTAATGACCATTAGGTATCTTACTGTCACACCCCAACCTAAGGCGGAAATGCCGGAGCGTGATCCGATTGCTCACAGCTCGAAGATACTATCATAAATAAAATGTGACAATATCTAATTAATTATTTTAATTCAAATGTACACACAATAATCAAATACAACAAAACAATTCAATTAAATAAATACAATCAATTAAATTTAAGTTTATCCTAAATATAACCTATGGTCTTGACTACATATCCATACTTCAATCTAAGCAACCTGTATATGCGTAGAAAATAGAGTTTGTCAACAACACATGTTGAGTGAGATGATCACCAATTTTGAAACATTAAATAATAGCATATATATATATATAGTTGATAAATGATAAATGATAAATGCGCAAACCAACCATGTGATAATAATCAATCGAATCATAACAAACATGCATATAACCAAATCGTGTGTGCCAATGAAATCGTTGCCAAGCGAATCGAGCATTGATTACAATGACTAAGGTTGTCGTTTTACCTTTGCCAAGAGAATCGGGCTCCGGTTACTAAGACGGTCGTATGATCATACTAATGAGAACCCTATACAAGGGAATATGTTGGACCTCTCCGAAACGTTATCAAGTAAACAATTAAACATGTAGCAACTAGCAAATAGCATTCAACTAATATTCACACAATGATTATATTTGAGATTTTGTGTATATATATAGATAGAAAATATGAATAAGTACGCATATGTCCCCAAAACGTTTGAAAACAGTAGATAAAAAGGGGAATGATCAAACTCACCTTAGACAGAAGGCAAGTGATTAATAAATTCGACAAACGAACTAATGATTTAAGCGAGTCGTCCCAATACACGTCCAACGAGATTAATGATAAGAATCTGAAACTTTGTGATATGAAACTATAAATAAAAACAAACTTAATACCGCTGGAATCAATCCAAACGGATGAGTAGAACTCTAGTTATGTTGATTTTAATGTTTAAACGAGTCGAGTCTGACCAGAATCCGAACTTCGAGTTGGGAGTCGGGTTTTGTTCAGAACCCTTAAAATTTAATTACGAGAAGAAAAGTCTTCTGGACCGAACATTGAATCTGACCAGAAGTATGAGAAAACGAGAAGTCAAAGTTGTTGACTGTTTTACCCTTTATCGGGTTTTAAAGCAATTGACCAGTCAATACCCTTCAATCTCAGAAATTGATTAAAGGTTTTTGACTAGGGAATATGTATGAACATTTTTACAGTTACAACTTACCCGAAAAGTGAAAGGATCAAGAGATATAACGAGTCAAAGATCAACGTATAAGCAAAGTCAAACGTCAAGGCTTGTGTCTTTAACGAATATGTAAAAACCGAAGGGTTTGAGAATGAGCAGAGGTAGGTGACGGCTGGAGGAGATGTAGTAGGGTTAGGTTAAGGTTTACAGTAGGGAATTATGATGTGTTTATATAAGAATAGCTAAAACGAACCAAATATGGGCTTTTTGGCCGTTTAAGCAAGTATATGCGATTTAAGGAAAGAATCTTCGATTTATTCACAAAGATCTGATCTTGGACAAGGGAAAACGAATTAGGAATGGTATTTTTGTTGTATGATGTTTACTTGGACCTTAATTCACTCAAACATGCCTAAAATAAACGATTTTATACCTTAAACGAACTAGAAAATGAACTAAGGCTTAAATGATCTGTGCAGGTACCCCGTCGCGCCGCGCAGCCACAATGGGTAAAGTTTCATTTTTTGCATTTGTAGTCCCTGTAGTTTGGTGTATGGTCTTTAAATGCACTTTTTGATGAAATCATTAGGATTTAAACGTGATTTAAAGTACGAGGGCCTAAAGTGAACATTAGGAATTTAATACTTATAAAGATTTGATTTTTGATTAATAATAGTGATCCAAAATATTCCCGGGTCGGGTTAAACGTAAATGAATACGATTAGAAAAATCCGAAATGTTACAGTCTCCCCTACTTTAGGGAATTTCGTCCCGAAATTAAGGAAAACCAAAACATCATCATTTTGAAAATAATTTATACTTTTAAGGAAAATATCATAACATATAACTTTCAATAACCGAAGCAACGCTTCGAATGGCAATCCGATAAGGGCACTTATGTATAGGATGTACCAGCGGCGTATGCACCATGTCCTTATCATCTCATCATTCGTACTGTTACCCAAGCTACCTTAGGTTCTAAATCATGAGACACAATTGTACGTATTATGATTTCCATGCGAGGACTTGGATAATTATGTTCGCAACCATAATTACTCTTTGTAACATTTCGAGTTTTTATCGTATTCGTTCATTTCACTTTATCATTGTACGACCCTATTTCGGATCCAAATCTTTAATAAAACCTTGCATTTATGAGTCATCTAGTTTCCTTGTATTCACTTTAAGCCCTCAATGTTTTAATGATTGTTTATTCACTAACTATAACAAAAATAGTTCATAAATTAATCAAAACCAAACTATAGGGACCTTTATTGCACAAAACTGAAACTTGACCCACCTGGACGCCGAAGCGCCGCGCGGAGGTGGTCAGAAGCTGGCCACACAGCGTTATGGTGCTGCTGCACAGTCAGTTCACGCAGAATCTGAGTTCATTTTCGTTTATTAGCTCGTTTTTGGTATAAAATCGGTTATTTTCGGCTTGAATCGCGAGAATTAAGGGCCAAGAAATTATTTTATAACTTAAATATATGTCCTAGTTCGTTTCTTAACCATCAAGATCATATCTTTTGATTTTATTCAGTGATTTGATCATAAAAGACTTATTTACTTGCTTAACAGGCCAAAACGTCCATAATTGGTTCGGTTTAACCTTTTATTATATAAACAAGCCTTAAACCCTGCCACAAAACTTTACCTAAACCCTAATCTTTATCCTCTAGCCGTCCATACTCTCTGCCTCTCTCAATTCTCTTCGGTTTTTGGTGTTTCGTTGAAGAACCGTTCATTAAACGGTTGACTTTGCATGCTTAACGACATTTGACTCGTTATATCTCATCATTCGTGCATATTCTGGGTAAGTTGTAAACTGAGTTTTCATTCCTAAACGTTCACTAGTCGATAACCTTCTTAGATTGAAGGGTATTAACTGGTCAATTGCTTTAAAACCCGATAAAGGGTAAAACATTCAACAACTTTGACTTCTTGTTTTCTCATGTTTCTAGTCAGATTCCACGTTCAGTCCAGAAGACTTTTCTTCTCGAAATAAAATTTTAAGGGTTCTGACCAAAACCCAACTCCCGACTCGAAGTTCGGATTATGGTTAGACTCGACTCGTTTAAACGTTAAATTGACATAACTTGAGTTCTACTCATGCGTTTGGATTGATTCCAGCGTTGTTAGGTTCGTTTTTACTTATACTTTCATACTGCTAAGTTTCAGGTCCTGTTGATTATCTTCGTTCGGCGCGTTAATCAGAAGACTCTTTATTTTATTTTTAATATCGTATTAGCTCGCTTGTTATTAAGGTGAGTTTTGTCATTCCCCCGTTTTCACGTATTTTCAAACGTTTTGGGGGTGTATACGTACTTAAAGTATTTATATTATACATATCTTAATCATTAGCAAACGTTTTATTGTGTGTGAATTGCTAGACTTAAATGGCTAATTGATTACTTGTTTAATTTGCGCATTCGGAGAGGTCCACCATATTCTTATTATAGTATGATCATACGACCGTCTAGTTTTAACCGGCGCCCGATTCGCTTGGCAATGGTTCGCTTGACACTTTATTTGCTCATTGGTTTGGTTTATTTACCACTTTATCTACGTTTTGCTATCTTTTCATATTACATATTATTGCAAAATTTAATGACTTGCTCACTCAAATTATTTGTTGACAAACCTATTGTATTTTCTACGTATATGCAGGTTATCGTATGAATTGAAGACTTGGAGTTTTGGATTGCTATATGAGACCATAAGACTTATCAAGAACTATTTTATTTTAATTTAAATTATGGATTAGTTCTTTTATTGTTATGGATTCTTGTTGATTGAATTGCTACTTTTGGATATTTTGGTTATTTGAAATTAAATCAATTATTAGATATTGTCAGCATATTTTTGCATGATAGTCACCTCGAGCTATGAGCAATCATGCTCATGTCCCGGCATTTCCGCCTTAGGTTGGGGTGTGACACTCTTATTGTCGGATGCTCCGCATAACTTGTTTCATCATGTGGTTATAAAACATTTAAAATCATCATTTTTTAAGGAAACAAATGTTTTGAAACAAAATTTTTAAGAGAAAACAAATGTTTTGATAATTCAAAATATAGTTTCAAATTAATAAATTTTTTTTCTAGTTAAAAAATAAAAAAAACTGTGAGATTTCGAAAACCTCTTTTCCTTTTAAAAGTAAAATTTTTGAAAATTGAAGAAAATAGATTCGGTGAAACAGATGTTATTGTGAAAATTGAGATTAAGGAAATGAGATAGAGATACAAGATCCTAATAGATTAATTTCGATAAAGGAATTTTACTTAGGGGATGAATTACACAAAGGTTTAATTTATAACAAATAGTTAATGGCATGCGGAGTTCTTAAAGATCACATTCTTTAGTAATGAAGTTCTTAAGATTGAAAATATAAGTTTAACAAAAATTTTGGTGAGTTAAGTTTAGTTAATTTAAGTGCTTTTGAGTTTAAAGAGAAGTTAACATAGCTTTTCGAGTTTGTGGTTTTGAGATTTGATTAATTTGATTAAAATATTCTAGAATACTATAATAGTTAGTAATTTATAATTTTAAATATTAATGATAATGCGAAAATATACCTATTTGATTTAAGTTGTTTAATAGATTAAACTGGGAAGCGGATATTCCCGAATCACCGAGATAGTCCTATACCAATTAAATCTTTAAAATTATATAAAATGTAAAGTAGTAATTAAATTAGATTAAGTTGAGAATTCGTGGATTTTTCCTTTTTCATAAAATCGTTATAAATATTAGGGAATATGTAAATTGAATTATAGATAATGGAAATTTAAGTAAATAACAAATTTTAAATTAAAGTAAAGCATAAAATAAGATAAATGCGAAACAAGAAATGCATGAACCACCATGACTATTCTAAAACTACGAATTTATCATTTAAAACGTTCAAGATTCTCAAAAAAAAAATCAAAGTAGGGAGTTGAAATATTTACGATGAATGTTCAATCCAAAGGTCAATTTAATAATAAAAGTTAAATTAATTAATGGAAAATTTTTAATTTAAAAATGGAAATTAAATTTAGAGAATACATAATTTAGTTTATAATAATAAAATTTACAATATTTGAATTTTAATAATGAAGATTTATAAAGTAGAAAATAAGTTGTGAAAACCATCATGATATTGAGGAAAACAAGAGATAATAAAATATTTATAGTTTAAAGTTGATGATAAAGATTTAAATATACTTAGAAATTTATAGTTTGAGGATATGGATATAAATAAGAAAATATAATTTAAATAATATTTTAACGGATTTGAGTTAGTATAAGATTTCTTGTTCGGTGTATTTTAATTTTATCGAGATTGGCGGTTGTTCGGTTAACGGAATATAGCAGCGAACTCCTTGACGATTTTGGTAATCGAATGGCAATTACGGGAAACAGGTGAACGACGTTGATTACGACGATTTCCTAGAGAAGACATTCTACAAGGACCAAGGATGAAATTTTAATGAAATGATAGGTAAGTTGTGTGAATAAGTTGATATGAGATAATGGGGATGCGTATGTATATGTATTAGTATTAGTGAAGACTCGAGGACGAGTCAAGAATTAAAATAATATGTATGAGTTTGGAGCATTTAAGTAAATAATGTTTTATAGAATTTTCCAAAAATAAAATAACCAAGCATATCAAACGAGTTGACCTCCCATGAGCTTTCCATGGCAATTTGAATGACCCAGCTAAATAAAACAACATAAGTTTGTGAATTGGCCTCCCATGAGCGTTCCATGGAATTTGTTGGCCCAATTCAAATAACTAGTAATAAACAATTGAGTTGGTCAGCCCATGAGCGTGTACATGGCATTTAACTGACCCAACTAATTAACGAATTATCGAATCAATGAAGTTGTTCGGACCATGAGCGTTACATGGCATTTAACCGACTCAACTAAATATCAAATCAACGAATCAAATATAAATAGTTGGTATATCTCGGGAACCACCCCGGACGATACGTTCCAACCCAAAAATCAAATCGAAAATGATTTAAGAAATGAATAGTTGGAGTGCCCATGGATTTCCATGGATTTGACACCCAACTAAACATTTAAAATAATTTAAAACATAATTTGGAAGTATAACCATTTAGCCGATTACGGGTACCACTTGAAGTTATGTGGTTGTACGAGATTTGTCATACCCCCACGCTTCAAGGTGAAAGAGCAAAACACGGGTATTCTTAAGGAATTTCCCACAATAAAATATAATCTACCAAAAATTAAGATGATTTAAAAATATTTTGAAAGTTGAGGCATAACCTCGGAATTCGTGTGTGTGCAACAAATAAACAGGATAAATACAATTTAAATAATTAATCTAAGCAAGCTGTAAGCAATTTATTTAAATAACATATAAGGCAAATCAGATTAGCAAGTATAGGGTTCCTAACATACGTCTAGGACAATTTCTAACGACCTATCTTATAACATTCGGCTCTGATACCAATCTGTCACACCCCAACCTAAGGCGGAAATGCCGGGGCGTGATCCGATTGCTCACAGCTCGAAGATACTATCATAAATAAAATGTGACAATATCTAATTAATTATTTTAATTCAAATGTACACACAATAATCAAATACAACAAAACAATTCAATTAAATAAATACAATCAATTAAATTTAAGTTTGTCTTCGATATAACCTATGGTCTTGACTACATATCCATACTTCAATCTAAGCAACCTGCATAAGCGTAGAAAATAGAGTTTGTCAACAACACATGTTGAGTGAGATGATCACCAATTTTGAAACATTAAATAATAGCATATATAATATAGTTGATAAATGATAAATGATAAATGCGCAAACCAACCATGTGATAATAATCAATCGAATCATAACAAACATGCATATAACCAAATCGTGTGTGCCAATGAAATCGTTGCCAAGCGAATCGAGCATTGATTACAATGACTAAGGTTGTCGTTTTACCTTTGCCAAGAGAATCGGGCTCCGGTTACTAAGACGGTCGTATGATCATACTAATGAGAACCCTCTACAAGGGAATATGTTGGACCTCTCCGAAACGTTATCAAGTAAACAATTAAACATGTAGCAACTAGCAAATAACATTCAACTAATATTCACACAATGATTATATTTGAGATTTTGTGTATATATATAGATAGAAAATATGAATAAGTACGCGTATGTCCCCAAAACGTTTGAAAACAGTAGATAAAAAGGGGAATGATCAAACTCACCTTAGACAGAAGGCAAGTGATTAATAAATTCGACAAACGAACTAATGATTTAAGCGAGTCGTCCCAATACACGTCCAACGAGATTAATGATAAGAATCTGAAACTTTGTGATATGAAACTATAAATAAAAACAAACTTAATACCGCTGGAATCAATCCAAACGGATGAGTAGAACTCTAGTTATGTTGATTTTAATGTTTAAACGAGTCGAGTCTGACCAGAATCCGAACTTCGAGTTGGGAGTCGGGTTTTGTTCAGAACCCTAAAATTTAATTACGAGAAGAAAAGTCTTCTGGACCGAACATTGAATCTGACCAGAAGTATGAGAAAACGAGAAGTCAAAGTTGTTGACTGTTTTACCCTTTATCGGGTTTTAAAGCAATTGACCAGTCAATACCCTTCAATCTCAGAAATTGATTAAAGGTTATTGACTAGGGAATATGTATGAACATTTTTACAGTTTACAACTTACCCGAAAAGTGAAAGGATCAAGAGATATAACGAGTCAAAGATCAACATATAAGCAAAGTCAAACGTCAAGGCTTGTGTCTTTAACGAATATGTAAAAACCGAAGGGTTTGAGAATGAGCAGAGGTAGGTGACGGCTGGAGGAGATGTAGTAGGGTTAGGTTAAGGTTTACATTAGGGAATTATGATGTGTTTATATAAGAATAGCTAAAACGAACCAAATATGGGCTTTTTGGCCGTTTAAGCAAGTATATGCGATTTAAGGAAAGAATCTTCGATTTATTCACAAAGATTTGATCTTGGACAAGGGAAAACGAATTAGGAATGGTATTTTTGTTGTATGATGTTTACTTGGACCTTAATTCACTCAAACATGCCTAAAATAAACAATTTTATACCTTAAACGAACTAGAAAACGAACTAAGGCTTAAATGATCTGTGGAGGTACCCCGTCGCGCCGCGCGGCCACCTAGGGTGGTCCCGTCACGCAGCGCCCAGGCCACAATGGGGAAAGTTTCATTTTTTGCATTTTTAGTCCTTATAGTTTGGTGTATGGTCTTTAAATGCACTTTTTGATGAAATCATTAGGATTTAAACGTTATTTAAAGTACGAGGGCCTAAAGTGAACATTAGGAATTTAATACTTATAAAGATTTGATTTTTGATTAATAATAGTGATCCAAAATATTCTCGGGTCGGATTAAACGTAAATGAATACGATTTGAAAAATCCGAAATATTACACTTACAACATATTCCTTCTATATAAAGAAAAATAGCATCTGAGTGAGTAGAATGCTAACAGAATAAAACTTACAGATCAGTTATAGATATAAAGTTAAGGATTACCATTTTGTGACTGTTTTCATGCACACCAGTCTTCACAATACAAGTTTTATCATCGAACATCATAAACACATCTATACATGCAACACCTTTCCATATCATCATATCCCAACACAACTCTACATGTCTTTATGAATATTAAAGTTCACATCGTACCTTCCTACACACAGATCATCTATTAACTAAGCAGTCACATATCGTATATGTTTAGCATAATCATACACATACCATCTAAATAAAACCTTACTTGGATCATATATTATTCTCATACTAGGTGCATATCATGCATACATATCATCAATCTACCTACACTAATTATCATACCACCTGCATAGATCGCATATACTCATCGTATAATCTACGCATATCATCTACACAAAACCGACAAAACTACAAATTTAATACACTTACAGACCACAAAAAAAGGATTATTTAAGTGCAAAACCTAAAAATAGATTAGAAGTAAACCTGAAACAAGGATTATGCATGAGATAAATATGCAAAAATGTGTACCAACACGTATATACATACAACACCTTCCCAAATCATCGTATCCCTACACAACTCTAAAGGTCATTATGAACATTAAAATTCATATTCTATTTTCCTACACACAAATCACTTATTACCTGCACAGTCATATATCATATATGTTTAGCATAATGGCTACTCATACCATCTATATAAAACCCTACTCAGATCATATATGTTTGTATTACTTGCTACATATCATACACACATATCATCAATATTCTACAGCCTCATAAATTATCATACATAGATCACATATGGTCATCATCATCAATTATCAATCATCTATCATACCTAGTATAAAATCCCACCAATAGCAAAGCTATAAGTAGGGTCTGGGGAGGGTGGGATGTAGGCACACCGTACCTCTATTCAATAGAATAGAGAGGTGGCTTCCAGAGAGACCCTCAGCTCTAAAAATCATATGTATGGGAGAATATAAAAGCAATCAAAATTCAACAGTAATATAATTAATAATAACACTTAGTAATAATAATGATAATAATATATAGATATACTGAAATAATAAAAATAAAAAACAACGAAGAAACTACATAATATATGAAAAGAAAATAACATAATGGCGTGTGAACAAAAATAAGGTAAAGGGAAGCCTCCTAAGGTATTACTTTCTCCCTAAAAGTCATTAACCTTAATTCTACGTCTCCAAGAATTCCTATCCTCAACCATGTCCTCAGAGAGGTTTAGTTCTAGCAAATCATGTCTAATCCTCTCATCCCAAGTCAATTTTGGTCGGCCTCTACCCCTCCTCCCCTCTATATTAATGTTTTCTACGGATCTAACAGGATTCGTTGTCTGCCTTCTCTTCACATGTCCAAACCCTCCTAGTCTCCACTCTCTTATTTTGTCTGATATGTTAGCTACCCCTAATCTCTCCCGAAACACACTGTTTCTTATTCGGTCTAGCCTTGTGTGCCCACACATCCAGCGCAACATTCTCATCTCTGCTACCTCCATTTTCCGCTCGTGTGCCTTCTTGATGGCCCAACAATCTGTTCCATATAACATTGCAGGTCTAACTGCGACCCTATAAAACTTTCCCTTTAGTTTAGTTGGGAATCTCCTGTCGCACAATACACCTGTGGCTGCTCTCCATCTACACCATCCTACCTGAATTCGATGGGCCACATCACTGTCTAACTCCCCATCGCTTTGGACAAACGATCCAAGATACTTGAACTTCGTTACTTGTGGGACTACTTGCCCTTCAATGGTGATCTGGATGTCCTCATTGTCATTTACTCCACCGAAAACACAGTGGAGGTACTCCGTTTTAGAGCGACTGATCCTTAAACCTTTTCTCTCTAAGGTTGTTCTCCACTCCTCTAGTCTCATGTTTAGATCTTGTTTTGTCTCGGCAACTAACACAACATCGTCTGCGAACATCATGCACCACGGGAGTGTCTCCTGAATCATCTTTGACAACTCGTCCAAGACTACTACAAAAAGAAAAGGGCTCAACGCTGACCCCTGGTGAAGGCCTACCTCCACGGGGAAGAGGTCAGTATCCCCCACGGGCGCATGACACTTGTAGCACTCCTGGCATATATATCCATGTTATCTCTATATATTTCCTCGGGACCCTTCTACCCTCCAGGATTCCCAAAGCACTTGGCGTGGCACACTGTCGTATGCCTTTTCTAGGTCAATAAACACCATATGAAGGTCGCGCTTCTTCTCCCTATATGAAGGTCAATAAACACCATATGTTCATCATATTATCTACAAATATCATCTACACTAAACTGACAAAGCTACAAATTTAACACACAAATAGGCCAAAAATAAGATTATGTAGGTGCAAAATCTAAAGGTGTAAAGTAAACCTAAAGCAAGGATTATACATGAGCTAAATACACAAAAATGTGTACCAACACATATATACACACAACACCTACCAAAATCGCCATTTCCCTACACAACTCTACATGTCATTATGAATATTAAATTTCACATTCTACTATGAATCCTACACACAGATCATCCATTACCTACACAGTCACATATTGTATATGTTTAGCATGCTTCCCACACATACCTAATTGTAACTATAACATCCAAACTTGTTGTTTACAATTGAAAACCATAAAGTCACGTGATATTCTTGCACTAAATACGTATTGTGTAACAAAAGTTCTTAACAACTAATTCCATGCTACGCATACCTTTTCAATGACATTTAACCTTTATTTTTGTATTACCTACACATGCATGAACGTAAAAAAGTATCATTATCAGCAAAAGAAAATTAAAAATAAAGAAAGTAAAAACAAAATCCAAATCATTATGAACGCAAACATAACCTATACTGCCTCGTCTTTTTCTTTGTATATCTCAAATTTCATCTTTACACCAATAACCATTTCCAAAAACAAAGTAAATTCTAAGTGATTCCGATGATTCAGTGCCACTATCACAATTCAGTTCTTCACAAACACAGTGACGGTTTCGCTAAATGAAAATGAAGGGAAAAAATTGAAATTTTGAATGAATAAACTAACACCAAAACATAAAACACATGAAATTGGACTGAGAAGCATAAACCCTAACATTTTCTACCAATGATTAATATCAAACTAACACATCGCTAAAATTTCCTACATTGATTCAAACAAATAATAATAATAATAATAATAATAATAATAATAATAAATTGACTAAACAAAAGTGGTCCTTTAACCACCGATTATTTTCAAAATAACATACATCCATGATTTTCTACATTAATTGGAACACACAATACAAGAAATAAGATTTACAACATTCTTCTAACCTTCGTAATTGTAGATTCCTACACCGACGGTTGTTATGGCTTCACCTCACCTGCTGATGCTCTTAAAAAACCCTAAAATTCCCCTTTTATAGAATCCCGATGAATGAATTTCTGCAAATGAAGGAAAATATGAACAATCAATTGATTTTTTGTGAGATTGACTTGCTGGAGTTGTTAGGTGTTAATTTTGGGAATAAGTAATTAGTCATGAGTGGAGTATTAAGTTTGGGATTTATAATTGTCAGATGTTGAGTCTATTAGCTACAAAATTACTATACTACCCTTTTTTGTTAGAATTTCATTAAATCATTGAACCATTAATTACAAATATGCCATAAGTGATGTAGGCGATTGATCCATCTTAATCAAGGGCTATAAATGACTTCTCGTACTTCTCAGAATAACTTGACTTCTCTTCTAAACAATCCTATATATATATATGTATATAATTTGGCTGGGAGAGTGTAAAATGTGGGCCCATGAAACAAAAAGTCTAGAAACATTAAGGAATAGGTTGATGATTGATCTAAATTCTAAAGGCATTTCTTTCAAAAAAAAAATACAACGAAAACATGAACGATTGCAAAAAACAAGCAAATGGACGTTATTATCTACATTACCGGTTAATCTTGTTGGACCTTTTATTCGGCATTCGCACTTTGTTTGCAAGCCCTAGTATGATCATCAGCGTTCCTACATATTAAACCCAAAACCAATACACACACACACACATTAAACCCAGAAGTATAACCAAACTATCACTCCCTCCGTCCCATTAGAAGTGTCATGGTTTGAAAAACATAAAGTTTAAGGTGGATTGAATGATTACTTTTTTGCATACCAAATGACAATAATGCCCTTAAAAATTGGGTCGATCAATATTGTTTATTAATACTAGTTTTGTGTGATTATGGATAAATTTGGAAATTGGCTAATAACGTTTGAGAGTGGACATTTGTAATAGAACAAATAAAAAAGGAAATATGGACACTTCTAATGGGACGGAGGGAGTAATACATATCAGTTTTAAATTTTGTACTTTTTAAACTCTTCAATATTAAACCCAAAAAGTATAACAAAAATGTTAATACATTTTAGTTATAGATTTTTTTAGCTTATAATGTCTATATTCTACCATATTTTACGTCTTTCATGAAGGTTAATCTTGAATTACTAATAAAGTTAAGAGTTTATTTTGTTATATTTATTGAATTGTAGTAGGTTTAGGAAAAAAAAAAATTCTTGGAGAACAAGTTTAGTAACTGTCTTGGATGGCTAGTTTAGTATATATTTAAATAGAGGTGTAGGTTATTGTTTATTTTATGTGTCAAGAGGAGTTTCTTCTCCTTGTATGTTCATGATAAGTTCGTTTGATTATATGAAAAGAGTCACGGGTTGTCACCCAAACATCTCGTATTCATTTGTTTGATCTGATTGTTTGTTCTGTCTGGGTCAACAATTGGTATCAGAGCTTAGGTGTGACATTCGTGACAAAACCGGATACACCTCGGTATTTACATGACGAATAAGCGATTAACCACTTATTGTGTATCAAACAAACAATTAACCAAACGGGTCTGGTTATGACCCGGATATCTCGGGGGGGGGGGGGGGGGCATCTATAAGTGATATAAGTTTAACATAAGCCAACATATTGATATTATAGCCTTAGTACGACAGCAAACCAGTTAAACGAAAACATACTCGTTTAATTACCTGCTATGATTTTAATCGCGAAAGATAGTTACGAAACAAGCATTGTATCATCCGTTAAGCCGAAAAAGACTTACAAAACACTTGTTGGGGATGTTAAGCGATACGTGAAAATATTTTGGATTTTTACAACCAAATGATATGTTTTTCTAAATTTACAATGAATTAGCCGAAAAACACTCGTTTCCGCATTGTTTGTCGTGCCCGATATATTTTAACGCCAAAAACCGAACCCGAAATAAATTTGGACTCGGGGTTTCACGTTCGGGCACACAAACCGAGAAAATTGGGCCAATATGAGGCCCATGGGGACTTCCTGTGACGCCCGGCTAAAAACTATCTTAATCCTGTGACTAATGTAACCGTGCTTATGTAAATAAAATAATATAATAAATAAAGTGACATTATTTTAGTCCAAAAACTCCAAATATGTGTGATATATTTATTTATGTTCGAAAAGTTAAATTTTGTCGTGTAGCGGACACTACGCGAAACGAACACCAACGACGATTTAAAAATAAAAGTTAAATGTCCAAAGTATTTGGAATAACTCGAAAAATTATTATTATGATAAAAACATTAGTAATAAGTTATAAACTTATTTTAAGAATGTTCGGTTAGAAATATTTTAAAAAAAATAGCGGTTCAAGAGCCAGTGTCGGACACTGTATGAACCCGAAACCAACCATCACCAAAATTTACTTTCTTTAGTCCATATTGTCAGGAATTCAATATCAGATAAAATCTGATAGAAATTATTAGGATCAGAATTCGTTTGATTAGCTAAAGTTCGTTAGACGTTAAAACGGAAACTTAAGATAATTGTTTAAAAACCCACTAACACAAACCCCACCCTACCTCCACCCAAACCGTCCCCGAAACACTTGGTTTTTCAAAACATCTAACTTGGGGCCCTATTAAAGAGATGACTAGGATGGTATAAGGCATGCTTGAAAAGTGTCCAATTCTTCAACACACATTGCCATTTGTCACCCATCTTTCACATATAATTATGAACAAGCCAAGTTAAGTTAACACTCCAACCTCTTTTCCTTCTCTCTCACCGTCACCTCCACCCTACCAATATATTTTCACCATTTTTCATTCTCCATTGTTGATTAATTTAAAACCTTGAAGAATCTAAGTGTTGGGACTATTTTGGAAGCCTTTTAGGAGCAATTTAAGAGCTTTAAAGCTAGGAATACACCAAAAACTCATCACCATCTCTATTTCAAAACCCCAAGGTAAAACCCACTAGATTAGATTTTTAATCCTTTTAAGATTAGTAAAGGAACAAAAAGGTTTGTTCATTCATACTTAGATCCTTCACACAAAGGAGAAATCACATCAAATCAAATATAAAAATGGAACATGGGTAATGTTTGTGTGTGTGTGTGTCACGTAAGGTAGTATGCATGTGTGCATACATGTATATATTTATATACATGCGTACATGTGCATTTAATTTCCATTTTAATAATTATTGATGTTGAGAAAGAAGCCGTGAGTATGAGTGGGAGTGTTTTTCATGCTTATACATATTGAAACTTGGTTTATGATCTAGACGTTCAAATGTGTTAATCTTAATATTGTTTTGATAATGTTATTGAAAATCTTTGATGGATGATATATACAAAAACTAGAGTACTTGAAAAGAAACAACATAATAATGAATGTTTATATGGAAAACCCACATGAACATAAGAAAATGTACAACTTGTATTGCATAAAGTACTTATTTACATGCATAGTTAAAACATGCTCAAATTTCTTGTTAAACAATCTTGATTAGGAACTAAGATTTTAAAACTTCTTATATGGCCATAGAATCTGATTTTAAGTGCTAGTAAAATCACACAATAAGTACTAAATGATTAGTCAAATTGTTATTACTACATGAAGCTTGAACATGATGAACATGTTTACTTTTAGTTAATTGAAAATATAATTATATGACACATGATTAAATTCTAGAAAAATTTTGTGTTTTATAAGTTTAAAGTGATTATATTTGGTGCATAATGTGTTCAACATGTTTAGTTTTGCTTAGCTTGTTAGTCGGTTGCTTAAACGGTCAAAAAAGTTCGACCTTTTAACATGAACCGACACAATTTTCGGGACTATTTTAGAACAGCCCCTAAAAGCTAAAAATAATATACATTACTCAAAATAATGTATATAACAAGGACAACTTGGTAAAAACTTGATCCTCGAAAACCGACACGAAAACGTTAAAATTTTCGTTTCCGTGAAAATTATAACTAAAATAAGAAAGAAGGTGTTTTTATAAAATAACTAATTAAAATTATATATTTTTATCTAAGAAGTGTTTTCTAAACTTTAAACAATGATTTTTATAAACGAAAAGTTAACCGGTTCGTCGTTAAACACGAAACCAGGGAAAACAACCTTAGAAATATAATATTATAAATCTTGTACTTTATAAATAGTCCTCCAAATAATAATTGCTAGAATATAAATTTAGATAATATTAAATAATATAACATTATTTTCTATAATAATAATAATAATAATAATAATTATTATTATTGTGGTGTTATTACTTGATGCTTGTATTTAGACATACAAAATTTGCTAGTAAAAAATTAAGTTAGACTACTTGTAAGTTAGACTACTTGTATGCTTGTGTGAAAATATGAATTGGACTTGAAACAAACTAAAAGTTACCAACGAGTCTTTCGAACTTGAACTAATAAAAAGATAAAAAGAAACATTTTAAGAAAACTAAAACGTTAGATTATTAAAAGCGTGTACTATATTAATAGGACACGAGGTGTTTGACATATCTGAAGCTTTACCTACCGAAGGTGAGTTTCTCACACACCCCCTCGTTTTAATAATTAAATGTTTTTGGGGGAAAGACACATTTCGTGAGCATTTTATTTTACAATTGTATTAAATGTAATGGGTTAAATCAGACTGACGTGAAATACTTAGGTAAGGAAACAACTGCCTAAATATAGTATGAACGCGAAGGTAAGGAAACAACTACCTGGTCGTTATAACCGTTAACCATGTATTGGGACGTAGAAACATTGATAGATCTATCAGGGTAACGCCCTGCCTGCTGACCAGTCGCTCTGGTTAAATGTTGGGGGCAAATATTTTGAGTTTGGTATGTGTCAGGTTATAGGTTTAAATTCCTTTCATGTGTCATATTTCTTGCAAACTTATAACTAATACACTTGTTATAATAATAAAATGTTAGATAAAGTTTGAATTATGGATTACCTTCGTAAGCATTCAAAGAGGATTATATATATTGATACGACTGTAAGTCGTTAATGCGATTTTCGCTACTTCAATGAAAGTTGACCTCGGGCCTTATGGACGAAGTGGTATTTATGGAAATAATTAAACAAAAAAAAGCTTTGTTTCAAAATACATGGTTTTAAAAATTGAGAACTCACCAACCTTGCGTTGACAAAATATTTTAAATGAGTCTTTCAGGTAAATAAAAAGGTGGAAGCTTCGTGGAGGGCATGGGAAAAGATGACGTGTGTGTTTGAATGGAAACTGTTGACTTTTCAAAGTTTGGACTTGTATTTGAATAAAATCGTGTATTATGACACGTGTAAAAACTCTGATGGTTGAATAAAATTCAATTTATGTATTATATGTAGATTTAATTGTGATTGGCTGAAATGGCGTCTGTCATCACCCGAAACGACTTAGTCAAAGCCTTCCGCTGTTTAATTAAGATTTTCAGGGTGTGACACTTCCGGCCGCAATTGTTGAGGCCCACCCCCTTACATTTTTTTTATATTTAAACACTTCCAAGACCTTCCAAAAAGATCATCAAGTAACATGGTTTGAAACTGCTTCAACTGAGATCATCAAAATCCAGACAAAACCCTAGGTAATAACATCAATTTTGATCATTTTATGCATCTTAAATCATGATTTTTTCATAAATATTGTTCTTTGATTATCAAAAATAATTTCTAACCATGCAAAAACCCTAAAAATGGTCCAAAAATATGTTTTGATCCTACAGATGGTTAAGAACCTGCTTTGATAAGTTTTTTGGCCATAAACATGGATTAAGGGGTTTAAATCTCATTCTTACGGTTCAAAAGTTCGATTTAAGGCCCTAACCGAAACCCTAATTTTCAAGGTTGTTTTGTTGATGATACATGATTTTTTTGTGATATAGGACCTGTATCTACCTTACTTAGAAGCACAAGAACCCAGAATTTTGATTAAGAGAGCGAAAACGAACGAAAATCGCAAAGGTAATGCCAAATTGCTCGATTAGGGGCTGTTTAGGGTTAGATTGTTATGTGCATATTTTTATATTGTAAAATTTTTCAGGGACATCAGGGACCATATGAATGAGTCTCTGTCCAAATTTGGTAATTTTTCGGTCATCCGAGAATATTTGGCGAATTTATTACTGATTAGGGACGTTTATTTGGGAAACATACTTAAAATACTTGAAAAATTATGAAATTTTGTGAGAAACTCATATTTGGTGTAATAATGATCACATGTGAAAATTGGGGTCATTTTGAAAACCCTAGCTATGTTTTGTTGATTCGCGTTTAATAGAGTTTTTATAGTCGATTTTGGCTCCAAAAGGTAATTTGACAAAAGTGTTAGGTTCTGCGATTTTGCAAGGTGTTTGGTAAGTATTTGGGTCACTCATGAATTTTTTTCATATTTTTCGGAAATCGTTTGGTATTAACGGACGATTTTCAGGCTAAACATAGTATATAAAATGAATATTTATAAATTAATAAATTAGTAAACAATTCTAGAAATACTTTTATAAAAATATACATATTTTAATTGATAAGTTACTAAATTTTCATAATTTAGTGATAAATGGATAATTAATTGTGCTAAATTAAAAATTAAACAAATTTAATTCTGATAAAAACCAGTGAGTTCGTGATTAACGAACCTGTTGGAATATCAAAACGTCAAGAGTGATCAAAAACCATGTTTTTGGGTTAATTAAGTAAAACCGAACCTTTTGTGAGAAATCCGGACAATTTGGGTGAATGATGCGCGTATTTCTCTGAACCATACTGAATAAACGAAAATATGCCTCGTAGCGAATCCAGACCCCTAATTTGTGATCTTTCTTTATAACTTAATCATTTTATCAACCAACATGTTTACCCAAGTTTACATACCCATACATGTTCCCAAAACACGTAAACAATCAACTTGGCCTAGCTGGTAAAACGGAGAAACTGAACCAAGTTCGAATTTAAGTATTAGACATTGAACAGCATCACAATTTAAGCCTATTGGCACTTTCTGAGCGTAACAGCCATACCCAGACTAGCTATATAGCCCAGTTTAGTATGGATATTATAATAATATTAAAATATTAATATTATTATAATATTGATTATAGGAACTAAGTAAGAGCAAGTAAGACGAAACACGAACCGATACAGTACCGAACATCTACTAAACCGTGACTTTCATGACCTCACTTTTAAACTATTTTTACGAACTTTTGGGGTGAAAAACATGTTGATACATATCTATATACTCTGAATTGTTTGATGATGAGAATTATTTAAGTGCTAACACACGAAAGTCCCCACGAACACAATGATTAACTTCAAGCCGGTGGCTTGTGAATAGTACTATTGGTTTGACAAACCCAAACAGAATCGGCCTGTTTGCCGTGTCACACATAACGCCATTTGCACATGACCATAATGATACAAACACGCTATGTAGTGTTAGACATGGCTACTTAGAGCATGTTGTGGGCGGAAGGGGGCCACAGTTGTTAATTGAGCGTGGGAAATGGAGGCACGCAGCACGAACAGTCAAGGCTCCACTGTAGCTTAGCATAATTACACACGTACTTGTGAACGTACATACATAAATACTTGTGTGTTTACAAACTATGATTGTTATACGCACAATTGATTTCTTGAAACTCGTGAAACTCACTAACTATTTGTAGTTGACCCGTTTTAACATGTTTTTTAGGTGTGCCAGACTTGGACTAGAAAGTCAATGTGCTACTTGTTTGACTTGCGATCAATGCTGGGTGAATTGATGCAAGTGTGCTAGTAAGAAGTAAAGTCGCTTAACGGGCTGGATTTAGTTTGTATCACCTAGTTGTAAACTAATTTAGATCGCTGTAAAATATTGTAAAATTAGTTTGTAGTGTTTCTTTATAAACAATGTGGTTAATACCAGAGGTGTCTGTTACATTCCCGTTTTACGCTTCCGTGTTTTGTTAGTCGGGGTGTGACATTAGGCTCGTTACACACCAAGTTGTTTGATCGTAGTTTGCTAGTCAAGATCCACACCGTTTTTATTGTTTGTGTTCGTACCAAGAAAAGAAAAGAAAGTGTAAGGAGGTTTTAGTCCTGAAATCATGTCATGCCTGAGAAGTTGAGATTGTAGGCTGTAACACCCCGGCTTAAACGAAAACGCCCGAGTGTAACGTACAGATTGATCAAACACACGTGACACTATTAAATTACCATAATATCATTAATTCGCTTAAAGCAACATAAGTACACAAGTTCAAGTACATAATCAATCATGTCCAAACAAAATCAAATAATTGTAACAACTTCGTTTAAAGCAAATAATTGTGACGTACAGATTGCTCAAATACACGTGACACTATTAAATGACTATAATATCATTAATTAGTTAAAAGCAACATAAGTACACAAATTTCAAGAAAATAATCAATCATGTCCAAACAAAAGCAAATAATTGTAACAACTTCATTTATTTCTTTAAAGAGAATGTAACAGACACCTGGTATCAACCACATTGTTTATAAAGAAACCTTACAAACTAAATTACATTATATTACATTATTCGATTTTTGTTTACAAACTAAGTAATACAAAACAAGAACAGTCTGCCATCCACTCCTTACTAATAGGGTTGCATCAATTCACATAGCATCGATCACAATCCAAACACGTAGCACATAAGCAATCTAATCCACCTTTCTGGACACCTGGAAAGCACGTTAAAACGGGTCAGCTATGAATAGTTGGTGAGTTTCATAAGTTTTAACGAAACCAGTTATGCGTACTATAACAATCATAGCTTGTCTGTATGTGCGTATATATATGTACGTACGTTTGTTTGTTTGTATGTACATGTGTATGTTTATATGTACATAGGTATGTTTGTATGTTTATGATGTTATTATGAAAAACTACAGTGAGACCGTGACTGTTTGTTCGTGCTACATGCCTCCATTTCTCACGCGCAATCAATCACTGTGGCCCCCCTTCCCCACATAACATGTCTCGAGTAACTATGTCTAGTACTACATAGTGTGCATGTAATATATAGTAATGTATAATTACAGTAGATTATTGGCATTCATGCCATAATCAATTTAGTTTGTTCAGTTGCAGTAGGACCTTGGCATACGTGCCATATTCAACTTCGTTTGTTCAGTTGCAGTAGACCTTGGCATACGTGCCATACTCAACTTAGCTTGTTTGGTTATGGTAGATCTTGGCATATGTGTCATACTCAACTTAGTTTATTAAATTACAGTAGAATCTTGGCATTCCAGCCATACTCAACTTAATTTTTTTCAACTGCAGTAGAACCTTGGCATCCGCCCCATACTCAATTGAATTGTCATATATAAAGTCATGTATATAATCAATAGTACTATCCACATTTTACGGCTCATGATCAATTACTATAGGGATTTTTTCGTATATCAACACTTAGGCAATTTCTATGATAATACGTTTCCAAACAGATAAATATATATAAGCATGCTTTTCACCCCAAAATTCGTAAAACAGTTTAAAAACGAAGGCTCATGAAACTCACGGTTTAGTAAGTACTCAATGTGATCTCAGCTCGTGGTTTGTTTCACGTGCTATCACTTAGTCCATACAATCAATATTATAATAATATTAATATTTTAATATTTTTATAATCTCCATATTAAACTGGGATGTATATCTAGTCTGGGCATGGCTGTCATGCCCAGAACATGTCAATAGGCTTAGATTGTGATGTTCAATGTCTAATGCTGAAATCGAACTTGGCTCAGTTTCACCTGCTAAGCTAAGTTGCTCGTTTACGCGTTTAAAAAACAGGTATGACCACATAAACTTGGGTAAACGTGTCGGTTAATAAAATAATTAAATTTATAAAGAGAAATCATAGTTTAGATGTCTGGATACGTCACATGATTAATTTTCGTTTATTCAGTTTGGTTTGGAGAAAAACGTGCACAATCCATCTGAATTGTCCGGTTTTCTCGCAAAAAGTTTGGTTTTGCTCAATTAACCCAAAAAATATGATTTTTTATCACTCTTGATGGTTCTGATATTCCAACAGGTTCGTTAATCACAAACTTGTCAGTTTTTATCAGAATTGAATTGGTTTAACGTTCAAATTAGCATAACTAATTATCTGTTTATCATTAAATTATGAAAATTTACACACTCACTAATTAAAATATGTAAATTTTTATAAATATATTTTTGGAATTATTTATTGATTTATTAATTTATAGAAATTCATTTTATATGCTATATTTAATCCGTAAATCGTTCGTTTATATCAAACGACTTCTGAAAAATTCGGTAATTTTTCTGAGTGATCCAAATAACTTCCAAAATAGTCTATAAAATTTCTAGAACATAAAAATATTGCCAAGTTACCCTTTTGATCCAAAAACAACCATTAAAACTCGAATAAACACGAATCCAGAAAACATAGCTAGGGTTCTCCAAATGACCCCAAATTTTACATATGATCATATTATACCATACCTTAGTTATCCATAAAATTTCATAATTTTCAAACAATTTAAGTATTTTTCCCAAATAAACGTTCACAAACGGTAATAAATATTGTCAATATTCTTGAATGATCGAAAAATTACCAAATTTGGACAGGGACTCATTCATATGGTCCCTTATGTCCTGAAAAATTTCACAAGATAACAAAAAGCACGTTACAATCTCATCCTAAACAACCCCTTAAATGAGTATTTCGGTAATACCTTTGCGGTTTTCGACTGTTTCAACCTTTTACTTGATTGTCCAGATCCTTGGTCTTCTATCTAATGTAACTATAGGTCCTATATCACAAAACCAAGCATGTATCATCAAAATTCCAGCCTTAAAACATAGGGTTTCGATTAGGGTTTTAAACCGAACTTTTGAACCGTAAACACGCGATTTAAACCATCTAATCCGTGTTTATGGCCAAAAAAGTATTTGATTCAGTTTAGTACATGTGTTTAGGATAAAAACCTATTTTTAGATCATTTTAAAGAGTTTTACATTGTTAATCATGGTTTTTACTAATCAAACCATGATCTTATATGTTTAAATAGGTTAAATCAAGCCAAAAATGATCAAATCTTCATGTTTACCTTAGGGTCTTGGTGGGAAATGAAAGAGGAAGAGTATGAGCAGAAGTGTCTATGAAGATATTTGAGTTTGGATGTGGTAAAAAAATTTTACACAAATATCAAAGGGATAGGACCCCTTAACTTGCGGCCGCCCCCTTGTGTGGTCCTCTTGGGCCCCCTTTAGTCCATTTTGCATCGTTTTTCGTGCCTAACGTGAAATCCCGAGTTCAAATTTATTTCGGGTTCTGTTTTTGGTGAGAAAAATATATCGGGTGCGACAAACAACGCGAAAACGAGTGTTTTTCAGCCAAGTTCTTGTAAATTTAGAAAAATATACTATTAGGTTGTAAAAATCCAAAATATTTTCACGGATCGCTTAAAACATCCCAAATAAATGTTTCCTAGGTCTTTTCGGCTTAACGGATGATACAATGCTTGTTTTGGAATTAACTTTCGCTTTTAAAATCATACCGGGTAGTTAAACGAGTATCTTTTCGTTTAACTAGTTTGCTATTGTACTAAGGCCATAAAATCAATATGTTAGTTTATAATATACGCATATCACTCATAGATGCCCCCCTCCGAGATATCCGGGTCATAACCAGACTTGTTTGGTTATTCGTTTGTTCATTACGAAATAAACGGTTAATCGCTTACTCGATAATTAAATTCTAAGGCATACTTGGCCTCAAGCATATGCAAGATCTGTGTTATTCATAATTTTGGGGAAGATGAATTGTTGAAATTGGTAATATATGTGTCATATTCCGTAATAATACCAAAGATCAGCTTAGTTCACATGGTAGGCTCGGGTTAAGTTTCGGGTTGAAGTTTCGGTGTTCGGATTGAAGTTTCGGGTCCGTTTGGTTGAAAACTTTTAAAAAAAATCAGTTTTTGTAGTTTCGGGTTGAAGTTTCGGTGTTCGGGTTGAAGTTTCGGGCCCGCTTGCTTGAAAACTTTAAAAATATAAACTTTTTTTAAGTTTCGGGTTGAAGTTTCGGTGTTCGTGTTGAAGTTTCGGGCCCGTTTGGTTGAAAACTTTGAAAAGCAATCAACTTTTTTTTTTTGGGTTGAAGTTTCGATGTTCAGATTGAAGTTTCGGGCCGTTTGATTGAAAACTTTGAAAAAAAATTAACTTTTTTTTAGTTTCGGGTTGAAGTTTCGATGTTCGGATTGAAGTTTCGGGCCCGCTTGATTGAAAACTTTGAAAAAATTCATCTTTTTTTTAGTTTCGTGTTGAAGTTTCGGTATTATTCGGTTGAAAATTGTGGAAAAAACTAGTTTACTGTTAAAGTTTCGGTCCCGTTTTGGTTGAAAACTTTGAAAAAAACCAAGTTTTTTTAAGTTTTGTGTTAAAGTTTGGATGTTATTCGTTTGAATAGTGTGAAAAAAATAATCAACTTAAAATTTTAAGGTTCGGGTTGAAATTTGGATGTTATTTGGTTGAAATTTATAAGAATTGGATTTTTTATAATTTTATAAAAAAAATTTCAGGGACCAAAATTGATTTTTCCATAGCTTTGAGGGGTTAAATTAGAAAAAACAATTATTTAAATATTGAAGGGAAATTAAGCCAGAGGGACACATATGAAAATTCTCGTTAGCACAGGAGTACGAGTTGCTCATCAGAAAGGAGCATAATAGTCATTATAGCAAATACCTATACGGAAATCTAACGGTAGAAGTTAGACTGTGCCCACCCAAAAACGACGGTGACACAAAACGCGCAAATTAAGAATAAGACCTCTAGAATGCCCCGTCCATCCAACGCAGAGACAAACCATAATTTTGTTTTCTAAAAATAAACAAGTTGGCTCAACTAGCCACAAGCTCCTCAAGCTTTCTACAAGTTTTGTGCTTAGTGCTTCAACTTGTTAAGATAATCAAGTTGAGCCAGCCTTGTGTCCAAGTGGACTTTTTTTTATATTAACAAAGGTAGTATGAGGCTCTGAGCGTAACAATTGGAGATAATAATTAACAAAAAGGTACTATAATCACGTTTTAAGATTATGATTTCATCAGGGTTATCAAGTTGTGACAATAAAACCTGACACAAACATAACACGTAGGCCAAACAAGCTACATGAAACCGAGTTACAAAAAAGTAAATCTTAGATGTGATCGTGGCAATTAACTTGGAATTTAAGAAAAAAAAAAGAAAAAAAGTAGAATCTTTATAGAACAATTATAAAAAAGTCCAACTATTGAAAAAGAAAAAGATTTCCTCCGCATTGCTTTCCTTTCATTGTCCGGGGTATTCTTGATAGAACAAAAAGAAGTGGGAAGGAGATCGGGAGGGGTTGGGGACCGGCAGAAACACCGGCCCGTCCCCTTCGGTATCGAAAAAATGCTTCTTGGATCAGTGACTTCTTGTCGATCTCCACCCCATTATTTATTCCTTTTTTTCTTACTTCTTTTTTTTTGGTTTACTTTAAAAAATGGATTGGGATGGTTATGAGATAATTGCAAAGGTTTAGGGATGAATTGAGATGGTTGAGATGAAATGATATGACGCTAACGTGGATAAGAGAGAGTATGTGAAAAAAATGTTAAATAAATGATATTGGATGAAGGACAAGAGGTGGGAGTACCCTAACATTAAAAATATCTTACTCTTCTAATAAACAAAAATATTAATGCTTAGGTGTCTTAACCATATTTAATCCTAATTTTCTAATCTCTCACCTTATTCATCATAGATTCCTAGCTATCCACGGATCATGGGTAAAACCATTTTGCCAAATCTTATCTTACTCTTATAATAAACAAAATACTAATGCTTAGGTGTCCTAACCATATCTAATCCTAGCCTAAATTTCTTTTCTAATTTTCTAATATCTCACCTCATTCATCCTAGCTATTCATGGATCATGGGTAAAACCATTTTGCCAAAAGGGTTATAACTTAGAGAATTAGGAGGAAAATTAGGCTATGAATGTAAACCTAAATAAATTTATTTTATCAATTGTTTATTTCATCTAGCTCTAGAACTTGTGTCATACATGAGATTTGTCAATGTTTAAATTAATAAATTAATTATTTGAAACAAACAAAAAAAAGATACAAAGTAAAAACATGAAATAAAAAATGTTGATTATGTTTATAGTCCTAATAATACTAAATAGTATATAATTGTGATAAAACTACAAATGTTGTATATAAAAAGATTTTCTCTTATTTGTAAAATTAAGATTCTAGACTTTTTATTGTTTATACTATATACTGTATTGCATTATTTTTTTCATTTAATTTTATGTCTTTATTTCAAATAACAAACTTTATTAATTTTTATTATTTAACAAATCTCATGTAATATACGGATTTAAAAGCTAGTGTATATATATATATATATTAGGTAATAGTTCACATGAATTTAATTGAGTAGACCAGTCTTAACCACAGGCCGGCTTGAGTTTCTAGCTTTGGTTTTAAGCATAGCTAGAATCTTTCTACAAACTTTTTACGTTCTAGTGTATATTGTTTACTTCAACACGAGCACACGGGTCAAATCAACCCGCATGAAACCAGAAACTATAAAAAAAATATATTTTAACTGAACCAAACTGTATATAATTATTATTATATATAATAATTTATAACTTTGGTGCCGTAGTCTTTATTGGCTACTTTGCGGCACCTTATTGGTGGTATTTTGTTTTGTTTTAGTTTCGGTTCGTAAGGTATGTAACAAAATTTAGCCGAATGCCAATTTTATTTTTGTTTTGTTTTAGGTCTGGTACCATAACGAACGTGATGGAAACCGACCAGGCCCGTTTAGACTCATTGTGTTTTGTTTTATTTCAAGTATCGTAATGAACGTAACAAAAACCGACTGAATGCTGATTTTTTTTTCGTTTTAGTTTTGGTACCTTAACGAACGTGACGGAAACAGACCGAATTCGTGTAGAGAGATGGGTTTTTATCAACAATGGAGTTCTACCAACCGACGCCGCCCATTGGTCTACCTCAATTTTTAAAATTTTTTGTTTTAGTTTCTGTACAATAACGCACGTAAGCGAAACTGACCAAATTTGCTTTGACTTACCGCCTCAATGCTTAAGGCCGACAACGGTTGAGTTTTACTACCACTCAAGTTTTACTGACTTGTCCGGCACAACGTGCCGGGTAAAACACTAGTTATATATTAAAAACCATTATAACCATAACCCCGTTATTCTGTAAACGTAATGAAACTTAAATGTACACAAACTACCATTAACCCGTTCTTCATACTCCACTTCAAGGGTTCAAAA
Source organism: Bidens hawaiensis (assembly GCF_021521415.1). Lineage (NCBI taxonomy): Eukaryota > Viridiplantae > Streptophyta > Magnoliopsida > Asterales > Asteraceae > Bidens > Bidens hawaiensis. Next base: position 49,027 of record NW_027498903.1, read on the forward strand.
GCACCTTATTATTCACTCCAGCTCGATACACCCGCACCTCCGATTCACTACTCACCTGAACTTCGGTCCCCGCAGGTGCAAACAACGCATCACCTTCCGACACCCCATCTTCACTTGTTGATGTCAGCATCATTCCCTCACCTGAAATAACCACAAAAACAGACGGACCCGGAAGCGCCGGAAACACAACCGATCCACCTTGGTCAACCACACATTGGTCAACCTCAAACTCCTCAAAAGGTGGTGTGTATCGTCTCACATATTGGTTTATAGGTACACCTTTCAAGATTTCGGGTAACCCCTGTAGTTAAATAAAATTGTTATATTACAATTTACAACAAGTGAAGATACATACAACATTTGACTTGATATACAAAAGTTTGACTTTCTGTTGTCGGTTTTAAGGTTACCTGTTTGTATGTGAGCATGGAACATAGGGTTTTGACATCCATGTATTTTGGAGTGAGGCCCGCGCGGACCACATTATCAGAGGTTGCCATGCACTCAATACACTCGCCGTTTAAATGCGCGTGCGGTTCGTTTGCACCTATGTATAGGCCGTCACCTGGTTCGAGTTTGACAAGATTAAGGAGAAGGGAGGCCAACACCCCGACATCATTCGGGTACTGTTTTTCAAGCTTCAACACAAGTTCTTCTTTGCTAGTTAACTGCCTTGTCTGAAAAGGGTAAAAATGTAATTTTGTAAATAACTTTTGTAGATTTTCGTTTTATATGAAAACTGGCTATATACCTCGTTTTCTCTGGTTAGACGGTTGACCAATTTAGATAGTGCTTTGAAAATCACGTCTCGGTCAATTGATATGAGTTTAGTGAATATTGACCGAAGATCTCGTCCTTTGACCTCACCATCGTGTTGGTCAACAGAAGCATTGCTGACCACTTCGTTAATCTCCGGAACCATATCAAGCACAATATCAAGTTCCTACAATAGATCACAAGCTTTGTGAGTACGTTATAGCGAGTCAATCACCCCGTTAAGAAGCAGAGACAAGAGTGACTGACTCACTAAAAGCCCGAATAGAGAAAAATTAAACGAGCTCACACCAAGCCTGAGCCCGAGCTGCAGTTATGGAGTTCGAGCTTGGCTCGCGAGTATAAACTAACATATTATTTATAATATATGTATTTAAAATATTAAATATTAATTTATATAAGGATATTACTATACATAAAGCTATGATAAAAATAACTAAATAATATACATTACATTATATATTTATTTTTAATTGTATATGTAAAACAGAATGATAATGGTATATCTTAGCTCTTGATTAAAAAGTCAAAACTTTTGACTTTTTCAAATGAAAAATAAGATTTTAAAACTATGAAATTGATGTAAATTGTAACTTATCGAGAACAATTTGGAGAGATAACAAACTTGAACAAAAATCTATATCTTAAATCTTAGTAAGAAAAGTACCAAGTTTGAATCTTTTCAAGTCAAACTTTGACTTCTTAGCAGTCAATAGTCAATACCCCTAAAACTAACTAATTCCAAAAACTATTAACAGCTGTCATCACAAAAGAACTGGATTTGAAATATAAATAATATACCTCTGAACTAATGAACCCGCACAATGCCTCAAACTCGGTTAAAGCTAGAGCCATTTCAGGCTTGTGATTTGGATCCTTGTAAACGCTTGGTTGTGCCTTATGAAGATACTCTGCTAATTCCTTATCGGGATGGGCCTGTATTGACAATGATCTACCCACAGAAAGAACCTGATGCATAAACACATGGCACGAATAAGACACAAAATCGGTTTAAATAAATGTACTAATAACAAATTAACAATAATTACTGAAATTTGTTTAAATTTGATCATTGTGGAAACGATATCATATTCATCTGAATTAGAATAGATCAAACAAACAAATAAACTAAATATAGAAACAACAATTCTACACGTATCAATTAATAATAAAACAATAATGTTACACGCGTCCCTTGCTGTAAATGAACTGTAACTGCATAAATCTTATCACTTGCTTCATATTTTCTCAAATTACTTCTCTAAAAAATTTCAAAATCATAGTATTATATTATTTAACAAATCACTTCACATAACCAGTTACTTTCACAGATGTAATTACAAAAAATAAAAAATAAAAATGAAAAAACCTTAATTCACTAATCATGTAAATGACACTAATGATGAACTTGAACCATCCTCACGAACAATTCGAATTATTAGCTTGACCTAAAAGACTAGTTTTATAAATATGTATTAAATAAATACTACACTAGTATAGAAATAGTAATAATAAAAATCAGAGCCTGTCCTGTAATAATAAAATTAATTAATAATTAACAGTTAAAACAAGAAAAAAAATGAAGCGATTACCTTAAGCAGGAAGGGAAGATCAGCACCCCACTTATCAACAACCACATCCCCCAAAGCCCAGGGGTTTTGCACAACCCACGACTTCAAACTCAACCCATCAACAGGCCCAGAGACATGGGTCCCAATCCAAAACTCAGCGTAATGCTTCTTCTCGTCAATCTGGCCACCAGAGTTCCTCTCAAACAACCTCGCCACTCGTACCCAATCGTAATTCTGGACGGAGCATTTGAGTTTCACCAGGCGCTTGATGCTGAAGAATGAAAGATATCAATAATAAGCGGCTGTTGGTTTTGGTTTTTAAAGACGAGTAGAAGAAGTAGAGAGAGGGTAAAGTGGTGGCATTCTCTTCTCTGCTATTTCAAGGCATCGCATCGGTGGTTTTCTTTCTTGGGAATATGACTAACAGATAGATTTTGCATTGGAAGACTCATCCATAAGTTTCATCATATTTATACAATTTGTCCTTTAGGTTTTCAACATTCCACAAAGCCCACCACTTTGTTACGTCCCGACTTTAAACAAAATATATATACTCGTTTACCTGAATCGTAAGGTTATTTCTCTTTTTTCTTTCTTTTAGTTTGTTTTTTATATATTAATTGACAAATAACAAAGAAAACTTTATAAAATAGTAATCAAGGTTTTCATTTATCCAAGTAAAGACACTTATTTATTGCTTCGTTCTTGATCAATTAGTTTGTTTATAGGTTACACTTGATGAGGAGTTAGTTCCACTTTTCTTTGTTGATGGACAGCAAAAAGATGATTAAATTACTTAATAATTTTTGTTCAAAATCAACGGCAAAAATTGAAAAAGAAAAAAGAACATGACACATCATCAAGTGTAACTTGTTAACCTAGTAATTGCATAAGAGTGAAGCAACACACAAGTTTGGGTGACGTTAGTGAAACAAAAAGGTTTGAGTGACTTTAATGAAACAAATAGGAAACAATATGCGATTTGTAACAAGTAGTTATGCTCAATACTTAACACATAATTACTCCACAATAATATTGGACCAACTTATGAAACTTTGATTACCTGCATATGCATTATTGCCCATCCTTATGTGTGATATATGTTCAGATTTGAAAAGTTTGTTAAATACGAATAATTATATCAATCGCAATAAGGACAACTATAATAAGTCAATTTAAACCTTTTAAGGGTATTGAGATCAGAATTTTAAAAAATAAAATTATTTTATTAAACTTTATATTTTAAGTACTTTGGTTGAATCATAAATCTTCAGCAATATCTAGGACTTTCGTCTCCAACGACCCAACGCTTTGTTTTTAGTAGAATTGGTTTTACTATTCAGAAAGGGGTTGCGGCACAGCTTGTTGCCCATTTGCCTGCCACTTTATTGTAATCGTTTCGATTTTAATGAGAATGAGAACTGATTGGAGCTTAAAAAAAAATTTTAAACATGTCCAATTTGGTTAGTGTCCGATGTTATACCCAAAATAGATTCGAGTTAAACCAAATCTTTGATCAAAAGTAGGTTCGGATGAAAACGGGTTCAGACCAAAATAGGTTCAGGCTGACCAGATGGATGCTAAGGCTTTTTATCATCAATTTAACAAGAACATAAATAACTCTTACGCTAAACCATACAAACATTGATGAATATATAGAACTACCGATTCAACTGTTAAACTAAAACTTGTTTCACAGGGGTTATGCAATAAGAAAACCAAAAATCAAACCTGGATTCAAGTCTTCTTGCCCGTGATTTAATCGACGGCCGATGTCTTAGTGTCTGAGACTCCCGATGTCTATATTATAAAAAACCCTAAGCCACTATCTTTTCAACCCAATTTGACCTTTTATTTTTTAATTTACCATCGGGCTGACCATATATTTTATTTTTATTTTTTTTTATTTTATCTAAAGCCACCTATGATAGTTTTAATAGACCAAAACAACCCATGTTAAATCCGATCAAAATATTTATAAAACATGTCTTTCGGAATCTGATTTAATTCATGCATAAAATATTAATAAAACAAATATTTACACATATGCAAATGCTAGTGTCACTTGTTAATAATTGCGTGTGAGGTATCTTCATGTGATTCATTTTATTACTTATGTCAGATAGAAATATAAATTTACTTATTTATTAAATTTGAATATGAAAGGAATTAACTTTCCTTGAAATTAATATTTGTAAGGAAATTCAATAAGAAAAAAGAGAGCGTAATGATCATATAATACATTTTAGGGGCATTTACATATTTCCCCTCCCTAAACTTTGAAATTACATATTTCCTCAAATCATGCTTAAAGAGCATTGTACATTGTGCATTAAAAACTTGTATTTTGGGAAAATATGTAATTTACCTTGTTTAGGAAGGAGAAATATGTAAAAATCCCTACATTTTATATTTGGACTCGGTAAATTTTTTTTGTTATGATAATAAAATATCTTATTAAAGAAAAGTTTAGATTACATCGAAATAGAAGATAAGCGAGCAACAAGCTACGCCGCTATTCTTTTTTGAATCACAAAGTGGCTTATATACGGGTGATAAGTTTTCAGAATCCTTGACACTCAATTGTGCCAAAACCGTTAAAAAGAAAATCATATAATATATTTGTATGTCTTTTGTTAAATTATCAAGGCACTTGGTGAAAATAAGACATATGATTCTTGTAATTTTCTGTATAAATCATTTTGGTATTAAATGTGACACGCATATTTATGTATGTATGTATTTATTTATTCTGAATCTGAATTATAATTATTTTGTCTTCAGGCTTATCATGTTTGGAAGTGCCCTTTATAGTAAAACTGTCCAAAGTTTAGGAGAAAAATTTAGTCTGTCCTTTCATCAGAAAGCGATATTAGAATGTCTTCAGACTCCTTATGCTCAAGATTTTTGACTGTCACCCCCATCGAAGGGTTAGGCCAACATATGTCAGCAGTGGAGTATCAGGCCATTCTTAAATATCGTTTAATGACCCCCCTGTTCCCAGTTGATGAGCCCCAGGTCTGCCGTAAAGTTTATTTAGATAATTTTGGTGAACATGCGGTTCATTGCAAAGAACTCCCGAAATTTAAATATAGACATAATTTGGTCAGGGATGCCTTTTGTGATGTGTTAAAGCAGGCGGGAATCTCAACAAAAAAAGAGGCTACTGTGAATTTCTTGTCGGATCTGCGTGAAGGAAGATCTACTATCCGATCAACGGACATGCTTGTGTTTGGATGTGGGGGGGGGGGGGGGGAATGCTTGTGGGGACCTTACTGGGGTGTCCCCTCTTGTCAGGCTTAGGGACACTGGGTTTGTTGCTAGGCAGACCGTGTTAAGGAAGAAACAGGAAAAAATGTTGAGCACTTCTCCGTTGAGAATCAACACGCCTTCATTCATTTTGCTTTCGATATATTTAGGTCTATTGCCTTCGATGCTGCTACGTTTCTAAAAAAGTTCAGCAGTATCTGCACAGTAACTCAACGACGCTGAAGAACGATAACCTTATTTTCAGTAGGATCGGTTTTGCTATTCAAAAGGGGGTAGCGACGTAACTTGTTGCCCGTCTACCTACCTCTCTATTGTCATTGGATCATTTCATTTGTCAATAATAAATTATAACTCAAAACTGATTTAAAAAAAAATATAGTAATAACTTGCATCCCAAAGTATATTTTGTGTGAAACTGGAGGGCCTATACAGATAATTATAAACAATAAGGGTGGTTAGTGCAATTTGGTGGCTGGCATGGGTTGTTACGTGCGCAACCATAAATATAGCGGCGGGTCGGTGGCCAGTGGTGGTGGGCTGGCACGTTTTAACGCCGTGAGCAGTTGCCGTTAGAATTGACGGTTGGGCCCACCTGATGGCAGTTGAATGCTATTGGGCCAACCTTAGGACTTGAGGGCAAATTTTTAATTGTGATTTTGTGATGGATATATGCTTGCGTGGCAATTGCTGATATTTTGACTTTTAAAATATCATGGCCAATTTAATTAAGTATTTTTTTTAAACAAATTAATACCACGTGTGTTAAAAGTATATTTTATTAAATCGGGTATTTATTGATGAAACATAAAATTATAATTATTAGCTATCCATATATTGATTTGTGAGCCGAAATGAGATTTGAGTGCAAAGAAAAATCCTTCTCTTTGATTTATATTCTCGAAGGTCTTTGTTTATGGGTAGGTGTAAAAGAAACAATATTATAAACTAGGTTTTATCCTTGTATTAAATGGTTGCTTTCATTTTTTGTTTCTAATATTTATATATCTTTTTTAATTTTAATTTTATTTATTGTAAGAAAGTTAATAATATATTTAGGATTTGATGATGAAATGGTTTCACAAATAAATGAGATGTTATAACCCGTTTAAAAGCCATATGTGTTTGGTGAGACCCATGACCTTCTTGTTTTTTTACTATAAAATTATTTCTTAATTATAAATAATATCTTTTTTTTTTAAATTAATTATTAATTTTTAGTATATCCCTATTTTATAGGATTTTCACATCAATATTTGGTGAGATTAAATTTTAATACAATGAGATGCTATAACCCGTTTAAGGATTACCTGGGTTTGGTGAGACCTATACCCGTGAATTTGGGTTAAATGCATGAGAAGTCTCCATTTACAAATAAAGAAATTTAGTGGCTTAAGAAATATAGAAAACAATCAAAGAGCTTTTAAATGTTTCGTTTATATATATACTAGCTTTTAGCCCGCGTGTTACGCGGGTTACTTCTAGGTTTTTAAATCATTTTGTAATTATATTTTTTTAATTATTTGTTTTAATTTTCAAACAAGTTTGGTTTTGATATAATACACGTATATATTAATTTGTGACGTGAATTATATTTTTTTAACGTTTTGACTATTCCAATTGAGATTAATAGGCTTATAATTGGTTGGAGTTAAAGTTTATAGTTTGACTCTTTGGATTGAGATGCTTATGTTTATAGTTAGAGTTTAACTTTAGTTTGTGAGTTGCTAGAATGTTTGTATGTGCTTGTTGTTGTGGGCTTGTTTTGAACATAATGGGGTGTTTTAAGTATAGTTTTTGTCATATAGTAGTTTTATATGGGTTTGCTGTTATTAGCATGCAAATAATTACCTACTATATAATATTTTTAACAGGTTTAACTATTATGTAATATTTTTAACAGGTTTAATATTTGTTGTGTTTGTTTACCTCTATTGTATTATGTATGTTATTTTTTAATGTTTTGAATAAAAAATATTTACTTTTATTAATAATATGTATATATTTAATTTATATACATATATGTGTGTATAGTAATTTCATTTTTATTAATATATGCAAAAGTATTAATTAAACTTCGACCTTGAGGAATCAAAGAATCATATATGAATTTAGAAAAAGAGTTTAGTTATGTAAATTGGATAGCTGCAAATGTCACACCCCAACCTAAGGCGGAAATATCGGGACGTGATCCGATTGCTCACAGCTCGAAGATACTATCATATATAAAATGTGACAATATCTAATTAATTATTTACAAATATTACACACATTATCCAAATATACAAAAGAATTCAAATACACAAATATGAGTTCATATTACAATTATCTTGATTATATCCTAAGGTCTTGTCTACGTGTCCAACTTCAATCTTCAATAAAAGCAACTTGCATATGCGTAGAAAATGGAGTTTTGTCAACAAACATGTTGAGTGAGTTTACCACCAAGTTTTGACACCAAAATAATGTTAATATGATAAATAAGCAAAACGTAATAAGTGCGGTAATAAAATCAAACCATAAGCAAGTAAGTTGTTGATTAAACCATTGCCAAGCGAATCGGGCGCCGACAAATCAACTATGAGCAAATAATGAGAATAAGACCGCTGCCAAGCGAATCGGGCGATGGTCAATGAGAATGAGAACCCTCTCCAGGGGATATGTCAAGCAAATCAATACAATAACACATAAGCACATAACAAGTAGATTTGATTAATCACACACAATTACACGTTTGCTATTTTGATATGTATGTATATATAGATATGTATATATAGTATTATATACGCATATGTCCCCAAAACGTTTATGAAAATCAAGAAAAATAGGGGAATGATAAAACTCATCTTAGACGGAATGCAAGTGATAAATAAATTCGACAACGAACTAATGATTTAAGCGAGTTGTCCAATACGCGTCCAACGAGATTAATGATCAGAATCTGAAACTTTGTGATATGAAACAATAAATAAAAACGAACTTAATGCCATTGGAATCAATCCAAACGGATGAGTAGAACTCTAGTTATGTTGATTTTAATGTTTAAACGAGTCGAGTCTGACCCGAATCCGAACTTTGATTCGGGAGTCGGGTTTTGGTCAGTAGCCTTAAAATTTTGTTATGAGAATAAAAGTCTTCTGGACCGAACGTTGAACCCGACCAGAAGCATGAGAAAACGCAAAGTCAAACTTGTTGACTGTTTTGCCCTTTAACGGGTTTTAAAGCAATTGACCAGTCAACACCCTTCAACCACCAAAATTGATTGAAGTTTATTGACTAGGGAATATGTATGAACGATTTTACAGTTTACAACTTACCCGAAAAGTGAAAGGATTGATGAGAAACGAAAGTCAAAGGTCCTTGAGTTTGCAAAGTCAACGAACAAGTCTTGAATCTTTAACGTATATGCAAAAACCGAAGGGTTGGAGGATTAACAGAGGTAGGTGATGGCTATGGGATGTTCTTTAGGGTTAGATTAAAGTTTACAGCAGATGGTTATGTCTTGTTTATTTAGGAAAACATAAACGAACAAATTATGGGCTTTTGGTCTGTTTAGGTAAGTAAATCATACTTTTATGAATAAATCACTGAATATAATCAAAAGATTTGACCTTGGATGATAAGAAACGAGATTATACTTATGTTTCAGTTATAGGATTGTTTCTTGGCCCTTAATTCTCTCTAATATGCCTAAAATAAACGATTTAATACCTTAAACGAGCTAGAAAATGAACTAGAGCATAAATGACCTGTGCAGGGAGTTCAAGGCGGCATGCGACGGGGGTGAAGGGTCTGCCCGCGCGGCGCTCCAGGGTTTAGGAGGGGAAAGTTTCATTTTTTTTTACAGTTTTAGTCCTTTTAGTTTGGTGTTTGGTCTTTAAATGCACTTTTTGATGAAATCATTAGGATTTAAACGTTATTTAAAGGACAAGGGCCTAAAGTGAACATTAGTAATTTAACACTTATAAAGATTTGATTTTTATTAATAATACTGATCCAAAATATTCCCGGATCGGGTTAAACGTAAATGAATACGGTTTGAAAACTCCGAAATGTTACAGCAAATGTGGACAGTTATGTGAATCAATGAATAATAACAATGAACATGTTAGTTTTAAACTTCTTGTGTAAATCCAATGTTTTTAAATCTGAATTCTATGCAAACTATGTAAATCTAATGTTTTAAAATAATAGGGGCAATTTCATATATACCCTTACAATTAATCCTATTATATATGATCTTTTTTTTATGAATATTTTTATGTATGGATTGTTTCACATTTTATTTGGTTTTTGTTGAAGTATTATGTGTAACACGATTGGGATTGCTTGGTTCATATCCATCCTTATGTTAATAATAATGATTGTTTAGGTTTATCTTATGTTGTTTTTCTGTTGCAGAATGGGAAATGCAATAAATATATAGAAGTTCAAGTTAAGTTAAATGTTTTATTAGTTTTTATTATGAGTAGATGTTACATTATTCAGTGTAGTAAATGTGGTATCTAGCTATGTTTGTTTGTTTGTTTTACTCTAAATAGATTATGGCCTATAGTTAGGTAATTGAAATGAAGATTAGTTAATGGAAAAAATAAGAATGCCCATATCGTTCAAGTTAAAAAAAAAAAAAAAAATGCCGGAAAAATATTTCATCGGTTGTTTAAATTTTCAATTAACAAAAATCAAGCCGTTTGGATCATCGTTTTGAGTAAAGGTTTACATCAATCGACTCGTATTCTCCTGCAGATCAATGCCTTAAGACATTAATTTGAAATTTGGAAAAAAAAAATATGACGTAGTTAAGTTCTTTTTAACAAGGGGTCCTTGAGGCCTAACTCTTAAAAAATTTGGGACCGTTAGTGGCGATAAACTGACCTGGGATTATTATTGGCTAATACTGTTTAATAGAAGTTATTAAAATCCAATAAACCTTTTTATTTCAAGATCCATCATAGATTTATACAAAATATACAAAAGATAATTTTCTAACATAAAAGTGAATAACATGACCATTCATTTCATTCAGTTTGCCTATATATATGAACGTATATGTGTTAATTTACCAATCTCTTATAGTCTTATTTATGTTCTAAAATCATTCTCATCATTAATCTTATCTGTGTGAGTGTGTCGTATTTTTAACTCAATTTGTCACCTCTGAAAGGATATCAAATTAAAATAAACTATAACGATTATAAATTTGTCACAATATCCAATTTGTAAAAGAAAATATCAAGAATCAATCTTGTTATTAAGGGATACATAAAACATAAATATTACCTATTTTATTATCTTTCAGAAACATTTTTGTTGTATCTCCACTAAAAGAGAGATCACTTAAACAAAAATTAATTTAAAAAACTTTTTATTATTGATGGGTGCAATATCACAACCTGGACAAACTGATTACTTACTTCCTCAGGTGATTATACAAACACAAAATCATCAAAAATAGTCAACTTGATCTGAAGCTTCTTAATATCATATCCAACTGGTAAACGTAAGAAAAATATTTCTTACATAATTATTTTTTATTAGAGTGTCTTCTATTTGTATTTATAAGAAAAATTTCAAAAACGTTTATGTTAAAACTAATTTTTTGCATATGAAATCAAGCTTTATATTATTTTTTTTGCATGTAAAAGACATGGTTCCTCAATTCCATACTTTTTTTAAGTTCCTCAATAAACCCCCGTCCCTTAGTTATTTAATATCCATCACCAAATTCTAAGTTATTTAATCCATAACGTTGTATAGTTATTTTATCAATTCTTTATTAAATGTAGTCCTTATAGTTTTCTAAACAGCAAGCAACATATATTAGAGGAATAAATTACCTCCAGCTAGGAGCTGGAAAATCCAAACATACAGATGGTAAAAGACCAACCAAAAGAAAAAAACCACAAAATTTTACATATTAAAACAAGAAATAGGAGAGACGACCCAATCTATTCAAACTATCTCCTTATGATTTGATCTAAACTTGACCCAACCATAGAGGTTAGTCATAATCTCCTCCAAAACAATTTCGGTTGAGAGAGACTTGTTGCTGAAAATCCTAGCATTTTTTTGTTTTCAAATGCACCAAGTGGACGAAAAAATGATGGCTTTTAAAATTCTCTTACCATGTCTCGTAGTCTTCTTCGATCCACCGAAATAAGCTTCTCTCCAAATCGCTTTAGCTCAAGCACAATGCATATATGCATGGAAAGACGATTCCTTTGTTAAAGGACACCACGGATAATCGGGAGAGACCAAAGTCATCCCTCTTGCAATCAAGTTTACAATGACTGGATTCTATTAAGAAGTAATCTCAAAACGAAGCAGTTAACTTTGATAGGAATCCAACTTTCCAATTTGCAAGGAGAGTCTGCATCATTAATTTATTATCATAAAGATTATTAGCCATAACACGGCTTAAAACTTGAACCGAAAAAAATACCCGACAAGTCATCGATCATCTCCAAGTGCCCTGTTTACCAGAATGAAAAGAGTACACAACAACCATCTCCTTCAGGTCTACCAATTCAGCAAGATTCTCAGGAGAAAGGTTCACTTTAGACCATTCCCAAACTGTTTCCACCTTTACAGACCCGTTCCCGACCACTCTATTGGTTCTTAATTCCACCAAAATCAACAAAATCATTTTTGTATTTGTTTCTTGATGTGTAAGTAACTTTGTAGCCTGACCCCTTAACCTTGTCATCATCAAAAGAACAAATTATTATATATCAAGCTAAAAGTAATTGTACCTTGTTTTTTTAAGAAATTCAGAAAATGCCCTTTTGTTGATTTCTTTTGGTTTCCAACTAAAACCAAACTTCAATTTATTTTGCAATCTGCCATTTCTAAGTTGAACAAAAAGTTTAGCTCACATCACAAGGTAAACTTTTTAAACTGGTAGAAGCTATGGCATAATCCTAAGCATTCAAATATAATAGTACTAAGTTACAACTTGATTTTCAAAATGTTAATTCTTATAATGTTTAATTGGTTTTTAAAAACTACAAACTCTATTTTCATTTATCAGTCATTAAGAGATTTAAAACTTACTCGTTCAATGGCTTCACGTTCCATCTCTAGCTTATTGCTTTTGTAGAATCTATAAGAAGCTAAAAATTGTAGCCTTGGATGTACCTTTGTATTATGCTACCTGCACACCATAAAAATATGTACATCAAATTTATAAAAAGTGAGCTCTCAGCTTTTACAAAAATATCTTTTTATACTACAACCCAATCACAAGCCCACATCCATAACCTGATTACTGATTACAACCGACCCGTTTACACTCAAAAAACTTATTAGCCCTAGCATATTATGGTCAATATTCAGATGAGATTCCAACACCAATAAAAAGTAACAAATTTAACCTAAAAACCGTTCACACAACCCGAATGACACCCCTAGGAGAGTTTGAGTTGATTACTTACACAAACTTCTTAAATATACAAACACTTTAAACAAATTAATACAGCTGAATCATCAGCATCTTTCCTCACTATAGTTTAAAACATGTTTTTGAACACCATCATTCTAGATGCGGCAATCACATCATCAACATCTTCAATCGCTACAAAATTTGAAATCTTTCCTATAATAATATTCTTTGCAGGTATGAACATATGAAATAATAGCAATGTCCTTTGAGTTTTAACTAAATTTTTTGTGTGGCATTTATACAAACCCTTGGAGGGCGTATACCAGTTTATGCTGGTTTAGTGTATACAACGACATCAAATTCAAATACTCAATATTTCAATCACAAAATCAAATAATAATAGTAATAAATCCCAAACCCCAGGCGCTCAGGAAGAATAATTCAAAACGAAAATCTAAGATTTAGCACACAGAAACAACGAATCGCTTAAAAAACCATGAGAGAGAGAAAGAGACTCTGATGCAATGAGGATACATTGATTTAGAGATGATTCAGAAGTGATCGATTTAGAATGAGGGCGGTGGTGAAGGAATGGAAGAGTTAGGGTTTCAGAGGATGTTGTTTGACCCGATCTATACCCATTTGAAGACCCAAGACCTGCGAATTTTAAAGCTTAAATGGGTTAAAAACGGGCTAAATCAAGGAGATTTCACCGTTTACAAATGAAGTAATATGGTGACTTCCATAAAACGGGGGAGCGACCACATCGCGACACGTAGGATTTTAGGGTTTTTGTTTATGTATATTATAGATATATATTTAAGATTGTTATATTAAAAAATATCAGGATTTGCGCTCAGACTGTTACCATTTTACCAAATTTTGATAATAATAAAACAAATCTGAGTTGCTCCATAAAAGAATATGGATAAGGGTGTTTAGAGCATTCCCAACCCATTCCTTACCCTATATCCATATATATCATATAATTACACTAAAAATACCATCTTTTCTCTCTCATTTTCAATTAAATAATACTTTTTTTATACTTTTATCATTACCTTTTCTCTCTCATTCACTCACAACCACTTTCAAAAATATTAAAAAATTATAGAGATCAACAGTGTGTTTCTCCAAATTTAACCATGAACAGTAACATTTTCTCTCTCCTCCTCTCACAACCACTTTTTACAATCTCTAAAAAATAGAAAACTCCCTCACATAATTTGGAAAACCCACTGGGAATGCTCTTAGTAGTTTGCTACAAATAAATTAAACCAAACATCAAACATATTCGGTTTTAAAAAATTTTATTCAGTTAAATCGAGAATGAAGTTATTTATGGTCATTCCAATGACAACAAAGAAACACTTTTTGATTCTATTGTTTTAGTTTTGTTTTTGTGATTGTCATCTTGTAATTGTAATTTAACTTGAACAAGTAGCGTGACTCGAAAAATTGTTAATAAGCATGTAATTTTTGTTTTGTTCTCTGCTAAGAATTTTAATTCAGGTGTGGCTTTTTATTACAAGTTTGCCTTTCAAGAAAAAAAAAGAGTAAAATCATTCCCTAGTAGCATGCATGAATAAGAATCAATGAATTAAGTGGATCATGTAAGAAAGAATCGAATATGAATATAAAAATGTAATCCGAACAACGAGAATATAAACATAAAGATCGAATCTATAATATATATAAACAAAAACCCAAAAATCCTATGTGTCGCGATGTAGTCGCTTCCCCTTTTTATGGAAGCCACTAGATTTCTTGATTTTTAAATGGATATCTCTCATTGATTTAACCCAAATTTATGGGTATGGGTCTTACCAAAACCAGATAGCTTTTAAACGGGTTATAACATCTCATTAAATTAAAAATTAATCTTACCAATGATTTGATATGAAAATTCTACAAAATAGGAATATACTAAAATTTAATATCTAATTTAAAAAAATAGATATTATTTATAATTAATAAACAATTTTATAGTAAAAAACATAAGCTGGTCATGGGTCACCAAATCCAGATATCTTTTAAACGGGTTATAACATATCATTTATTTATGAAATATTTTTATCATCAAACCCTAAGTATATAATTAACTTTCTTACAATAAAGAAAATTAAAATCCAAAAAATAAATATTAAAAAACGAAAAATGTAAAACAACCATTCTCTCAAGCCATCAGATTAATTAATTTGTAAATGAAGGCTTCTCACGCATTTGACCCGAATTCACGGGTAAAGGTCTCACCAAACCCAGATAGCTCTTAAAAGGGTTATAACATCTTATTATATTAAAACAGTAATCTCATCAAATATTTGATATGAAAATCTTATAAAATAGGAATATACTAAAAATTAATATCCTATTTTATTTTAAAAAAAGATATTATTTATAGTTAAGAAACAATTTTATAATAAAGAAAATAAACGGGTAATGTGTCGCGATTTAGTTGCTTCCCCTTTTTATGGAAGCCACCAGATTTCTTGATTTTTAAATGGAGGTCTCTCATTGATTTAACCCAAATTTATGGGTATGGGTCTTACCAAAACCAGATAGCTCTTAAACGGGTTATAACATCTCATTAAATTAAAAATTAATGTTACCAATGATTTGATATGAAAATCCTACAAAATAGGAATATACTAAAATTTAATATCCAATTTAAAAAAAAAGATATTATTTATAATTAATAAACAATTTTATAGTAAAAAACATAAGCTGGTCATGGGTCACCAAATCCAGATAGCTTTTAAACGGGTTATAACATATTATTTATTTATGAAACCTTTTCATCATCAAACCCTAAGTATATTATTAACTTTCTTACAATAAAGAAAATTAAAATCCAAAAAATAAATATTAAAAAATGAAAAATGTAAAACAACCATTCTTTCAAGCCATCAGATTACTTAATTTGTAAATGAAGGCTTCTCACGCATTTGACCGGAATTCACGAGTAAAGGTCTCACGAAACCCAGATAGCTCTTAATCGGGGTATAACAACTCATTATATTAAAAAAATAATCTCATCAAATATTTGATATGAAAATCCTATAAAATAGGAATATACTAAAAATTAATATCCTATTTTATTTAAAAAAAAAGATATTATTTATAGCTAAGAAACAATTTTATAATAAAGAAAATAAACAGGTAATGGGTATCACCAAACCCAGATAGCTTTTAAACCGGATTATAACCTATCATTTATTTGTGAAACTATTTCATCATTAAACCTCAAGTATATTAATTATTAACTTTTTTACAATAAATAAAATTAAAATCCAAATATACATATATAAATATTAAAAAACGAATAATGTAAGATAATCCCCGTAATACGGGGGATACAATCTAGTCTTAAATATATATAAATGAAACCTCCATATTTTCTTTCAAGTCATCAGATTGCTTTATTTGTAAATGGTGAATTCTCATGCATTTGACCCGAATTCACGGGTATGGGTCTCACTAAACCCAGATAACTATTAAACGGGTTATAACATCTCATTATATTAAAAATTAATCTCACCAATTATTTGATATGAAAATCCTATAAAATAGGGATATACTAAAAACTAATATTTGATTTTTTAAAAAAAGAAGATATTATTTATAATTATGAAACAATTTTATAGTAAAAAAAAAATAAGCGGGTCATGGGTCTTATCAAACCCAGATATCTTTTAAACGGGTTATAACATCTCATTTATTTGTGAAACCCATTCATCATCAAACCCTAAGTATATTATTAATTTTCTTACAACAAATAAAACTAAAATACAAAAAAATATATAAATATTAGAAACGTAAAATGCAAAACAAACCTTGTAATCAAACCCTAATTTAATTTCTCAACATGGATTTAGTTACACTAGTGATTATTTTTTCTTTTAAGTTTAACTTAAATGAAAAGTTTCATAAAATAATATCCAAGTTATAACAAATGAACATAAATGAATAAATATAAAAATTAAGTAGATAATTCATTCAACGTTTCATTAAAAAACGAGCATAACCCAAAATAAATTAATCAAAATAGGTTCAAGTATATTATTAACTTCTTGCAATAAATAAACTAAAATAAAAAAAAAATCACATTCACAATATTAGAAACGAAAAAATTAAACAACCCCTGTATGTGTCACAACTTATAATATCTTTCATAGTTAACATTTTCACTCGTTTTTATTGACAAAAGAAATACAATTTAAATTTATATATTGCTATTTGAAGCATAGCTTTCTCCATTGTCAAATTATGTGTACCCTCTAAGCAACAACATTATAATGGTAAACAGGATGAAAGCTGCATGACTCGAGATGGATGAATTTCAATTGAATGTAAGCAAGATTGAGATGACAGAGGAAATTAGGATTGAGCTTCATCCTAATCAAGTAAGGAAGCAAAGAAGAAAAAACAGAAGGGCCGAGAAGAAGGAGATCGAGATGGTAGGAGATTAGGAACACCATTCCGTATGAGTGGGGCTAAGGCCAACTTATTAAGGACATCAGGATGATGGCTTCTACACTTTGTGCGCCTAATGACCATTATGTATAAATGGAACAATTGCTTCAATATATAAGTAGAACATTGGAAAGGTGAATAACACACACTACCATTGTTAATAACTACATAATCTGTGCTCGCTTTAGGAAACATGAAACATAACCAATATGCAATCGCTACCGATGAGATAGAACAAAATTGATTAACTAGCCGAATCTATACCAAGTACCAACTTTAACAATTTTACATCAATCTCTCTTATAAACTTCTAAGTGTATATCAAATGTCCAAATTAATAAATGGTGTTAGACGTAATTTCCAACTCAATAGACCCGTCATGTGTAGGAGACCGGTTAGACCTATTAGGCAAGTGGGATTCATTAATTATGTAATGGGTTTATGGCGTTGCAATTAGGGTTTTATTATATTTGATAATGTCTTGACTAGCAAGTTAGGTTAGTCTATATAAACCAAGTTTTGATTAGACATTATAGATTTTGAAGTTGGTGAAACCAAGTTAGGGTTAATCAAGAGTCAAACCGAGTTAGGGTTTGAGATTGTAATTAGTATTTTGAGTTATATTTTCTGATTAACATAAACAAGAGTTATTTGTTTAATTTGTGTTTGATTATTAATCTGGGACTTGAATTGGTATCAGAGCCAAGTTCAAAAAAACCGATTAGGAGGCCAAAAACTCAAGACCTTGATCAAAGTCGTGATTGATAAGGAGGATCCGGCCAAGTCTTGACTGGAATTACAACCAAGTTCAAACAAGTGGTGATCAAAGTGGTGAGACGAGGTTGCGGATTGAACAGAAGGAAGTGTTTGATGCATGTCCAATCGAACAAGATAGCATGAGGATTCGATCGGCCAGAAAAAACGTAAGATCCAGTCAATCAAGATTGCATGGGAGCAAACTCCAGAGAACTATAGAGATTTGTTTTAAGAAGTGACGATTAAAGACGCCGATTAAATAAGAATATGATTTTTGTTCGAAAAGGTTCTGTTAAAGATGTTCGATTGCGAATGGTTGTTTTTAATCGGGTTTTATAGTTAGTGGTTACTATTGTTGGTTTTGTGATTAATTACAAAAATTCACAAAAGCTAAAAGAGGGAGTACGGGTTTGCACAGGTCATGAATCAAGAAAAACCAAGAAGATCAGGAAAGATTGATGTTTGCTCGATTAGATGACAGGGATCACAGCCAAAGGAATGGAAATGCGAGTTCATACGGTTGAGTGAATGGTCGGTGTAACATCTCGGACTTTTTGTATTTGCATTCGTTTATGTTTAAACCGATCTGGGAACGTTAATCAGATCTTTATTATTAATAAAATCATACATTTATAAGTATTCCTTGATGTGTTTTCATTTTCTACCCTTTGTCTTGTTTAAACTTGTCATTTCTTGCTTAAAAACTCTTAAAATATCAAAAATTAACACTTTAACAAGTACAAGGACCAAAGTTGCCAAACCACAAAACTTCCCCCCCATGGTCACGCCGTGGCGCACGGCCATGAAGGGTGAAATTGGTCGCGTGGCGCGGCCACACACCTACACATAATCTTTGTTTTATTTTAACTCCTAGTTCGTTTTTAGTGCAAAATCGGTTATGTTTGGACTAAATCACATGATTTATGCCCCAAGAAAACTAATCTAGATTAGGTCCATGTCCACATTCAATAACCCCTTCATCAACAATGAATTTTTAATGATTTTCTAGTTGATTTAGTCATTAAATCGATATTCGGTTACTTAATCGAGCATATTAACTAAAATTGACTCATGCATGCCTATTCTATATAAACAAGACATAAATCACCTGCCAAATACTTCCCTAAACCCTAATAAAAACTCCCTCAGCCGTCATCCTCATTAAACCCTCGGTTTCTCCTCCGTTTTTCTGTATTACTCAAAGATACAAGCCTTGGTGTTTGACTTTGCCATAATACTAACATTTATCTTCGTTTTTCTATCATTCATGAACATTCCGTGTAAGTTATTTACTATAAATCATCTATTGTATTCCTTAGTCAATAACCCTTAATCAACTTATGAGATTGAGGGGAATTGACGGGTCAATTGGACTCTAACCCCTTTAAGGGCATATTGGTCAACAACTTTGACCAATCGATTTCTATCACTTCTGGTCGGAACTGACTTTCAGTCTCAAAGACTTTTATTTTTTGTTTAGATATCTTAAGGCTACTTACCAAAACTCGAATTCCGACTCGTGGTTCGGATTCTGGTCAGTATCAGCTCGCTTAAATGCTAATTATCTCTTAGACGGAGTTCTAGACATCCATTTGGATTGATTCCAGTGGCTATGTTCTCGGTTTTAAGCATAGTTTATTATATCTAAGTTTTAGGCCTGTTTGGATTTATCTCAGTCAGCACGTTAAAGGACGGTTCGTTCGTCTAATCTTGTTTTTATTCTATTTCTCGCACACTCGTCTAAGCAATAAGGTGAGATATCATTCCCCTTTTTATTTTATTGTTTTCAAACATTTTGGGGACATATGTGTATCTAATTTATATTTTTATATCATATATTTACACAAACTCGCAAACGTAAATATTGTGTGTATTTAAATAAAATGCTAATTGCTACTTGTTTAAGTGTTTATTTTATTGTATTTGGAGAGGTCCGTCATAATATATGGCAGTAAGTATAATTATAAACCGTCTTAGTAGCCAAAGCCCGTTCACTTGGTGATGGTCAGCCGACAATCACGTTTATATGCTAGTCTTAGTAGCAAAATCCTGATTCGCATGGCGATGATCAACCGACAATCAAATTTGTATGCTAGTCATAGTAGCCAATGCCCAATTCGCAAGGCAACGGTCAACTGACACAACTATTTGCTCATGGTTTGATTGATTATTACTCACATTATTTTGTTTGAGCATTTATCATTTATCATATATTATATTTTATTATTAGTGAGGGAAGTGGTGATCATCTCACTCAACATGTGTTGCTGACAAATCTCTGTCTATTTTCTACGCATATGCAGGTTATCAGTTGAATTGAAGCTAAGGTGAAGAACACATTGTATTTTGTTATAGATTATCTATTTGTTTTGGGTTATAGTTGTTGTGTTTGGAAACTTGTCTACTTGAATTGAAATTTGAAATAAATAAATAAATTAAATAGATATTGTTATATTTCACATTGTATGATAGTACCTTGTGAGCTGTGAACCAACGGTTCACACCCCAGAATTTCTGCCTTAGTTTGGGGTGCGACAGATTGGTATCAGAGCCGAAGGTTATAAGATAGGTGGTTAAAAAGTCCCAGTAATATGCTTAGGACCCTATACGTGCCTACTTGATTGCTTTATGTGCTATTTAATATGTGTTTACAGCTTACTTAGATTATTTTTTTATTTTATTATTTTATTATTTTAATATTGTGCACACACAAATTCCAAGGCTATGCCTCACATTCAAAATATTTTTAAATTCTTTTATTTTCTATTAGATTGCTTTTATTTTGGGAAATTCCTTCAAAATTCCCTTGTTTTGTTTTTACTCCCTCACCTTAAAGCATGGGAGTATGACATGTTCTTGTAGTAGCCGTAAGGGGGAGAGAACTGTGAGTCAGGCCTTGGCACAATGGTTCCGAGAACTCAAGGTAAGACGCTATTTCTTACCTAGAGGATAACTTGACCACGGTTTTTGATCCTATAGGTCAAAGCGGAACAAATGTCATCCGACCAGAACTTTAAGTGGTCAACATGGCCGGCCGGTTACATCCCGTTAATAAAAATTGAATTCATTGTGGTTCGAGGCTAAATTCGGGAAAATTTTTCAATATTTTATTATTATTTATTTTAAAATGTTTAGTTGGTGGAAATTTCCATGTCAACCCATGGGTACCCCAACTATCCATTTCTCAACTTGTAACACCCGTTAACTCCGGTTTGAAGAACTAAAGCTTGTAGAGTATGTATAACTCTCGGGACTTGTAACACCCCGTAACCGCAGCGGAAACGTAACCGGGATGCAACAGACACCTCTGATATCAACCACATTGTTTATAAAGAAAACCGAATACATTAATATACTTCAAATCACATTATCTCGTATTTCATTACCGTCTAGGTGATACACACATCATACAATACGATACATAATTCTATTTATTATAATGTATCCTAACATCCCGCACGCAAATCTTACACACATCAAGCACTTAGCACGTAAGCAATCACTTCATCTTAATCGTACCTGAAAAGCATGTGAGAAAACGGGTCAACTACGAATAGTTGGTGAGTTTTCACAATTTGAGTAAACCATGATAAATCATTATCATAATATAATATTATCGATGTAATTATGCTGAGCCCACAAGTGAAACCTCTGTTAACCCAGTACTGTACCCGTTTCGGGGGCAATGTTAACCCAGAAACACTTCTAAGGACATCTGGGGACACTGTTAACCCAGTACAGTACCCATTCCGGGGGCAATGTTAACCCAGAAACACTTCTAGGGACATCTGGGGACACTGTTAACCCAGTACTGTACCCATTCCGGGGGCAATGTTAACCCAGAAACACTTCTAGGGACATCTGGGGACACTGTTAACCAAGTACTGTACCTATTCCGTACGATTTCCGTACAATCAAATATTTATAAATACACGCAAATCCATGCGTTCAGTATGTACTTAAACATTTCAATAGTAACATGCTTTCCGCCCCGGGAAAATATTTAAAAACAATTCAGAAAAAGGGGCTCGTGAAACTCACCTTCGCACATGCAAGCAGGTAACAACAGTCATTATCAGTTAACACGTCCAATCTGTAATATGATTCCTACGATCGTTACTATACAATTATTGTTTATATAATCTTTAACCGTATCAACCGGTACAACTGGGGACACTGTTAACCCAGTACTGTACCCGTTCCGGGGGCAATGTTAACCCAGAACTGTACCCGTTCCCGGGTCAATGTTAACCCAGAACACATCTCCGGACTCAGATTGTGATATCGTTTAGAGTTCAATAGTCAAAATTATTATTAGTTTGTTTTCCCCGTTTTGCGTGCCTAGCACGGTTATCCGTTTTTACGTTTCAAAAATGAGTTTGGTCACACACGACCCGAAAATAGTGGTTGACTGATAATTTAATTAAAGTTGTGAAACTAGAACTCGGTTTAGACGCCCCGATAGGCCGCGGAACCCGTTTCCGTCTTTAGTGCACCGGAAACTGTTTTATCGGATAAAATTACCCAAATAATCCGAATTATTTTCGGATGATTTATTTTTACTTGTTTAACTCAGTTATATGAAAATAGTTCATTTTTAGGGTTTTTATACACCGGTCAGCTCGTTTAGGCGAACTTTACCGGTTTACGCGTTTTAAACTTTAAAACTTTAAAAGTTTGATAATTAGCACAAATAATTATCCGTTTAATCTCGGATCTTGAAATTTTTCACAAATCACTTTTTGACAGTGGGGAATTTTATAAAAATATTTCCAGAATTAATTTTTATATTTAAAATTTATTTATCTATTTTTAAACACCATTTAAACACTAAATATGTCGTAAATACCAAACGATCTTAGAAAAATCCCAAATTTTTCCTGGATGTCCCCTGCCATCCACATAGTCCCCTGTAATTTTTTCAGAACCAAAATCTTTTTTTACATGCCATTTTCACTAAAACCGAGCTAGGAAACCCTAGAACTCGTTTAACCGTAAAGCCTACTTAGACTTCTCTAACTGACCTAAAATTTTGTGTGTGACTTATACATATTATAAAAAGCTTATCTGGAATTTTCCAGAATTTTTCATGATATTTAAGTATTTTTCACCATTTTAGCCAAAACCGAGCATTAAATTCACCAAATATTAATCCTTTGTCCAAAAATTACCAAAATTTCACAGAAATCTTATTTTCATGTGTAGATCATCCCTGTGAAATTTCGTAGCCTAAATCTAAACGTACCACAATCTGTCCAAATATCCATAACCGAACATAAACCGAATATACCTTTTGTTTTCCGCCACTACAAGCTACACACTCGTCTTTCCGCCTAATCTACCACTAAATACAGAACCTACAACCAACATACCACAATACCAAGCAAGTTACACTCACAATCAAGCCTCTTACACTATAGTTCCGGTTATTGCTTCAAAACTAAAGTTTAAACCGTAAAAATTCGTTTTTGGTTCGTTTAACTCCTTTCTTGGACCAAGATCCCTTGTATAACCCGTATACATCACTTGATCATGCAAGAATCGGTTTTCATCTTTGAAACCTCATTTTCTTGCAAATAAACTCAAGAAACGAAGGTGGAAACGTAAATAACTCGATTTTTACCTCGGTTTTCTTGCTAAAATCTCGGGTTTATGGATCATAAAATGGAGAGAATTCTTGAATGTTGATATGTTTGATGTAAAAAAAATGAGGGGCTAAGGGATTATTCCCTTGGTCCGATCGGATGGGTAAAGGGGGTGGGGTGGGACCCACCTCTCCATTCTTGGCCACTCATTCAGATTTCGGCAATCTGGATAATGTTTTGGATAATCTGGTTCATTTCGTTTTTTGGTTAAATTTTTAATTCGGCTTAAAACGAGGCTAAAACGGTCGTTTTCGGCCTAAAAATGAAGTTTATATAAAACCAACTTAAAAACTTTAAAAACTTAAACCATGACATGAATTAGCTTAAAACAACATATTATTAATAACTGCGCATCTTTTTCGGCTTGATCGATCGTCTTTTGCTCGGTTTGGTATTAAAGGTTTCGTTTAATGTACCGACGTGCCATTAAATCGAAGATCCTTTTTCTGTGCTTTAATTCACTTATCCCGAAACTTTAATACTTCGTAAACATCACTAATTATTATATATTTCGTCTATAATGCAATCCCCGATCGTTCGGGCTTCAATAACCGTTAATCGGCTAATCGTATTTCCAATACGATTAACTGTGTAATCGAGTATAATCCGTAAAGTGAATCTTACATACTCGTATAAACGCATTATAATTCATATATTCATTATTAAATAACACATAAATAGTATATACCGGCTAGGGTATACCTGAATTTGCCGGAATCGTTACATTCTCCCCCCGTTAAGAAATTTCGTCCTCGAAATTTTTACACGCCCACTATCCCCTTCCTAGAGAAAGGTGGGGGTTTTCCTTCAGAATTCACCCTCGCGTTACCAGGTATAATCTGGTCCTCGCTGTGAATTCCACTTAATCTAAATCAATAAAGCTTGGTGTGTCCAAACTGTTTAGTTTTCCCGTCTACTATCTCTACGGAATTATTTATGATATCAAGCATGTCTTCTATGAGTACCTCCATTACTAGTACTTTCGTTGCCTCATCGCTTAGGTACTTTTCAATCCGTATACATGGCAAAACATCATGTATAGTACTTATCCCCTGAAGTACTTTAATCGATAAACTAAATGACCAATCATGGAGATAGTCTCATGAGGTCCAATATATTAAGGAGCTATTTTCGGTTTTGCCAAACCTCATATCACCTCTCTAAGGTGATGCCTTAAAAATGCCTTGTCACCTTTTTCCAGTGACAATGGTTTCCTTTGAATGTTGGCATAAATCCTTTGCCAATCTCGCGCTGCTTTTAACTTATCTTAAATATTATAAATCCGATTGGTTGTTTCTCGAATCAGTTCAAATCTTATGGCTTGATTGACGCCCATTTTCAATTTAACCAATTGGTGATAATTACTTCACCCATAGAAAGCTTCAAGCTCTCGATGCTTCCTTCCCCGCCTTCCAATAATGGAAGTAGGATGGCTATTTCGATTTGAGATAATTGAAAATGGTACTCCACGACGAGATACCATTTCACCATCATGAATTTGGGCGATAATTCATTGTGGTAATCGTCATGGATTGGGATGAAATGCGAGGATTGGTTAATCGATCCGCGATTACCCAATTTACCTCATGCCTTTGATATATCTTGGGAATTTGCGTCCCGAAATCCATTGTAATTTATTCCCACTATCATTTGCGAATTTTCTGTCGTTGTGGCGTTCCCTAGGGTTTTCGGTGTGCAGCCTTATCTCTTGCACAAGTCGTACACTTATCGACATACGTTGCTATATCCTTTTTCATACCCGGCCACCAGTTGAACTCCTTCACATCCTTGTACATCTTATCCGATCTCGGATGTATGGAATATTTCGATCTATGCGCTTCGTCCATGATTAAATCACGAAGGTCATGGAGGGTCGGGATCCAAACCCGATTTTTGAAATAGAGAATTTCGTCCACGCGCTGTTCGAAATTCTTCCCATTGCCGTAAAGTCCTTCCTTTTCCAATTGTTCCTCTTTCAACGCCTCACGTTGAGCGACTCGAATCAGGTCCGAAAGGTTCGACTGGACTACCATTCCCAGCGCTCGCACTCGCAATGGCTTAACCCAATCTTTCCTACTCAAGGCATCGGCTACGACGTTAGCCTTGCCGGGGTGATGACGGATGTCACAGTCATAATCGTTTAACAACTCGACCCATCTTCGTCGCCTCATATTCAGTTCTTTCTCATCGAATATGTGCTGCAAACTTTTATGATCGGTGAAGATGGTGCACTTCGTACCGTAGAGATAATGTCTCCAGATTTTAAGTGCGAAGATAACCGCTCCTAGTTCTAAGTCGTGAGTAGTGTATTTTTTCTCGTGTACTTTTAACTGTCGGGAAGCATAGGCTATAACCTTATTATTCTGCATCAACACGCATCCTAACCCTCTACGCGATGCGTCACAATACGCGACAAAACCATCGTCTCCATCGGGGAGACTTAAAATCGGCCCTTGGCACAATTTTTTTTTGCTTTAACTTTTGAAACGCCGTTTCCTGCTCTTCTCACCATTCATACTATCGATCCTTTTGAGTCAGGAGAGTTAAAGGTTGGGCGATGCTGGAAAAGTTCTCTATAAATCGACGATAATATCCAGCTAAGCCTAAGAATTGGCGGATTTCCTTTGGCGATTTAGGCGCTTGCCAATTCTTAATTGCTTCAACCTTACACGGATCAACGTGTATTCCCTGATGGTTTACAACGTGACCGAGGAATTGCACTTCTTGTAACCAGAAGTTACACTTTGAGAATTTTGCATACAACTTCTCCTGATTCAGAAACTCTAGAATTATTCTTAAGTGTTGCTCGTGCTCTTCTTTACTTTTCGAGTAGATCAAAATATCGTCAATAAACACGATGACGAATTTGTCGAGGTAGGGTTTACAGACTCGATTCATGAGGTCCATGAACACTGCCGGCGCATTTGTTAGCCCGAAAGGCATAACTAAGAACTCGTAATGGCCGTAGCGAGTCCGAAATGCTGTTGTTGCAACGTCCTCCTCTTGGATTTTTCATTTGGTGATAACTATATCTAAGATCAATTTTCTAAAAATAAATCGTCCCTTGCAGTTGGTTAAACAGATCATTTACTTCGAAGAAGTGAATACCTATTCTTGATCGTCACTTTATTCAACTCTCTCTAATCAATACATATCCTAACACTTCCGTCCTTCATTTCCCAAGTAACACTGGTGCACCCCATGGTGACTAGCTAGGTCGTATAAAACCTTATCCAATAATTCTTGCATTTCAGTTGGTGCAAGTCGGTAAGATGCTTTAGCAACAGGGCCAGCTTGAGGTATTAAATCGATTCTGAATTCGACCTGTCGGGTTGGCGGTAATCCAGGAAGTTCTTCTGGGAAAACTTCTGGATATTTACGTATCACCGAAACATCTTCTATATGTTTTCTTTTAAATACTTTTCTCTGTATCTAATCGCTTCATCGTCCGAAAGAGAGCTTCTAATCATCTTCTTTTCGTATTTAATTTCAGCTTCATGTCGAGTTAGCCAATCCATGTTAACTATTACGTCAAAACTTCTTAACTTTGCTGGTCGTAGGTCAATAAGGAAAGGTTAATCGTTCAGAATAATAGGACAATTCCGAACAATTTAGTTAACCATTAGGGGTTTACCGTTAGCGATTCTACAGTATAGGGTTCTATAGTTTCACTAATCGGTATCTTTCCAAATGATAGGAGGTTAACAGGAACTAACTTCTATCGGCGACCATAAACATATCACTGAAGCCTATTGATTTAAAACTACAACATACTTGATACCACCTTTGGATCATGACGTGCTTTATTTGAATTACTCACAAAAGTACGGCTCCTTGCTTGATCAGCGGTTGATGCTTGTCATGAGGTTCGTCTTCCAACGACACCTTAGTTCAACTTTGGGCAATTTCTCTTGAAACGTTCTGTACTGCCACATTCATAGCAAGTACAACTGTTTGGCATAATTTGATTTCTTTGGATGGATTGTTATTGAAGCTGTTGGGTTCGGAGTGTTGTACACGAATGGGTTGGGGTCGCCGGTTCACATGGCTTCAATTGGTTCTACAATTAGGGCATTACGTCCATCTTTACCACACCTGTGGCCTACTATCACTCGACATTCTTCTTCCTTTATCATTTCTCTTCTTTAACACTCGACGTCTCACCTAACGTCCTTCCAGACCGCTTCCCATAGAGTCAAATATATCAATGCTGGCTTGTGACACAACCCTTCCAAAGGTTGTATATTTTACAGGATTGACTATACTCCTTATCGATGGAGTTAGTCCCCAATATAGCGCTCACTTCGCTTAGTTTCAGGAGTAATTAGCCATGTTACCAGACATGACAATTCCTTCAAACGATTAGCGTGTTCTAAGTGATCAGCACACAACATTTCTATCTTCCATAGCTCAGTTCCCAATCTCTGAACTTAATTACTCGAATAAAAGTGCTCTAGCCCATGAATTTTAAATTCCGACCATATCATCTGAGTAATAATTTTCTAACTATAATTTTGTACCATCGTGTTCCATTACGATACAACATAATCTACCAACATATCTGTAGCATATTCCACTACACAATGTTCTAGACTCTTACCAATATCCTTAACCATTTCGATCTTTTCTATCCACTCGCTAATCTATTCCTCCCTTTACCATCAGTAAACTATTAATAATTTCCCTAACACAACCAACAAACATATCCTTCATACCGGATCTAATTCATTACGACTACTATTCATGTTTAGTTTATAACTAATACTTGTAGTCATAATAGTATTCGGTGGGTCATTATCACTCTTAGTAATACCACTAAGAGTTGAAATATTCATAATCATGTAATTGCTCGATCTATAATTCTGCGATCACATTTGCATCAACACTAGCAGTGATCTGTGATACGACATTCGGTATCATCATCTGCTATCTTTGAGCAACCAACTGAATCATATCAATCTCCATCATTGGAGTTACTCTTTTTATGTCATTCTGCCGTACTCATCCCGTACGCAGTAATCAATACTATTCTCACCGTATAACTCGTTACCAGCTCAATCATAACAGCAGGTATACATACACACCAAATATTATCATACATATTACACATACCAGTATCTAGTATATATGTCCCACAAATATAATAACATATGGACTTAGCCTGACGTCGGTTAACGTTTAAATATGTTTCATAACCCTTGTCACCGACTGACATATAGATCTTTCTCAACAAAGATTAATGTTTAATATGCTTGATTTCAATATCCTTATGCATGTCAGCATAACCGATACATGCTCACCGTGAGCACCAAACGATTACGTACCACGGAGTTATAATATCCGTGTCTATTCGTATATTCGGCATACATGGTATACCACCTACGAACGAACAACCAACTATGCTATAATGATTCCAACACCTCTTTGTGTGTGGGTAATCATTCTATTCGAGTATACATGGGTATAGGCATCTAACGGATGTAAGGATAACATAGGGAGTTGCAAGGTTCAAGGTAATCGCGCAACCCATGTTGCCTTCATATATTATCAATTACTATTATGAGAAACTCTATCACTTGCTCAGTCAATGTCCTTAGGCGTTCTAGGTTCGCTAAAATCGGTAATTCTCGATCTGGAGGTGGTATGTCTCAGATGTTTGAGAGTGAGAAATACACATATATATTTCTATATATTATTTTTATCTGCTCATTTATTATAATTTTTTTTACCTTAATGGAATAAGAATAGGTTCAGGTACAGGTCCGTCCGTACGTGAGGGTCGGCGGTTCGAGTGAACATAGGGGGTTATTAGGATATACGGTACCGGTGTTGGTAGGGTAAGGAATTCATCAATTTTGGTTGGGAGTGATGGTTACTAGATATTTCTGGTTAATGTCAAACGGGAGATCTAACTTGGTACTATTATAACTATGGCCCGATAAGTCAGACTTATCATCAACCGATGCTCTAGAAATTTCAGCATCCTCGGTACTTATATTATTTCATCCCCCGGTTCCTTATCCGGGTCCTATTTCTCAATACATGTACCCACAAGATACGTACATATATATATATATATATATATATATATATATACACATTAGCACGCATAAATAATATTATATACTTTACACATATGTTGCCATTTTTACCTATTAATGTACCCCATAACTTCCCTTGAATTCCCTCGTGCGGACAAGTCTGTTATTATGTTCCGGACCATAATAACTCACTTGTCCATCCAAGTTCATCCAGATCTCGTCACTATAAATTATTAGTTGATATTCAGATCCTATAATACTTGAGCTACTGGTTATATTTTAGGTATCTTTTAAAGACATCCTAATTCTTTATAACCAATGGCTCTGATACCAACTTCTGTAACACCCCGTAACCGCAGCGGAAACGTAACCGGGATGCAACAGACACCCCTGATATCAACCACATTGTTTATAAAGAAAACTGAATACATTAATATACTTCAAATCACATTATCTCGTATTTCATTACCGTCTAGGTGATACACACATCATACAATGCGATACATAATTCTATTTATTATAATGTATCCTAACATCCCGCACGCAAATCTTACACACATCAAACACTTAACACGTAAGCAATCACTTCATCTTAATCGTACCTTAAAAGCATGTGAGAAAACGGGTCAACTACGAATAGTTGGTGAGTTTTCACAATTTGAGTAAACCATGATAAATCATTATCATAATATAATATTATCGATGTAATTATGCTGAGCCCACAAGTGAAACCTCTGTTAACCCACTACTGTACCCGTTCCGGGGGAAATGTTAACCCAGAAACACTTCTAAGGACATCTGGGGACACTGTTAACCCAGTACAGTGCCCATTCCGGGGGGCAATGTTAACCCAGAAACACTTCTAGGGACATCTGGGGACACTGTTAACCCAGTACTGTACCCATTCTGGGGGCAATGTTAACCCAGAAACACTTCTAGGGACATCTGGGGACACTGTTAACCCAGTACTGTACCCATTCCGTACGATTCCCGTACAATCAAATATTTATAAATACACGCAAATCCATGCGTTCAGTATGTACTTAAACATTTCAATAGTAACATGCTTTCTGCCCCGGGAAAATATTTAAAAACAATTCAGAAAAAGGGGCTCGTGAAACTCACCTTCGCACATGCAAGCAGGTAACAACAGTCATTATCAGTTAACACGTCAAATCTGTAATATGATTCCTACGATCGTTACTATACAATTATTGTTTATATAATCTTTAACCGTATCAACCGGTACAACTGGGGACACTGTTAACCCAGTACTGTACCCGTTCCGGGGGCAATGTTAACCCAGAACTGTACCCGTTCCGGGGGCAATGTTAACCCAGAACTCATCTCCGGACTCAGATTGTGATATCGTTTAGAGTTCAATAGTCAAAATTATTATTAGTTTGTTTTCCCCGTTTTGTGTGCCTAGCACGGTTATCCGTTTTTACGTTTCAAAAATGAGTTTGGTCACACACGACCCGAAAATAGTGGTTGACTGATAATTTAATTAAAGTTGTGAAATTAGAACTCGGTTTAGACGCCCCGATTGGCCGCGGAACCCGTTTCCGTCTTTAGTGCACCGGAAACTGTTTTATCGGATAAAATTACCCAAATCATCCGAATTATTTTCGGATGATTTATTTTTACTTGTTTAACTCAGTTATATGAAAATAGTTCATTTTTAGGGTTTTTATACACCGGTCAGCTCGTTTAGGCGAACTTTACCAGTTTACGCGTTTTAAAGTTTAAAACTTTAAAAGTTTGATAATTAGCACAAATAATTATCCGTTTAATCTCGGATCTTGAAATTTTGCAAAAATCACTTTTTGACAGTGGGGAATTTTATAAAAATATTTTCAGAATTAATTTTTATATTTAAAATTTATTTATCTATTTTTAAACACCATTTAAACACTAAATATGTCGTAAATACCAAACGACCTTAGAAAAATCCCAAATTTTTCCTGGATGTCCCCTGCCTTCTACATAGTCCCTTGTAATATTTCCAGAACCAAAATCTCTTTTTACATGCAATTTTCACTAAAACCGAGCTAGGAAACCCTAGAACTCGTTTAACCGTAAAGCCTACTTAGACTTCTCCAACTGACCTAAAATTTTGTGTGTGAATTATAAATGTTATAAAAAGATTATCTGGAATTTTCCAGAATTGTTTATGATATTTAAGTATTTTTCACCATTTTTAGCCAAAACCGAGCATTAAATTCACCAAATATTCATCCTTTGTCCAAAAATTACCAAAATTTCACAGAAATCTTATTTTCATGTGTAGATCATCCCTGTGAAATTTCGTTGCCTAAATCTAAACGTACCACAATCTGTCCAAATATCCATAACCGAACATAAACCGAATATACCTTTTGTTTTCCGCCACTACAAGCTACACACTCGTCTTTCCGCCTTATCTACCACTAAATACAGAACCTACAACCAACATACCACAATACCAAGCAAGTTACACTCACTATCAAGCCTCTTACACTATTGTTCCGGTTATTGCTTCAAAACTAAAGTTTAAACCGTAAAAATTCGTTTTTGGTTCGTTTAACTCCTTTCTTGGACCAAGATCCCTTGTATAACCCGTATACATCACTTGATCATGCAAGAATCGGTTTTCATCTTTGAAACCTCATTTTCTTGCAAATAAACTCAAGAAACGAAGGTGGAAACGTAAATAACTCGATTTTTACCTCGGTTTTCTTGCTAAAATCTCGGGTTTATGGATCATAATCTTTGAGAGAATTCTTGAATGTTGATATGTTTGATGTAAAAAAAAATGAGGGGCTAAGGGATTATTCCCTTGGTCCGATCGGATGGGTAAAGGGGGTGGGGTGGGACCCACCTCTCCATTCTTGGCCACTCATTCAGATTTCGGCAATCTGGATAATGTTTTGGATAATCTGGTTCATTTCGTTTTTCGGTTAAATGTTTAATTCGGCTTAAAACGAGGCTAAAACGGTCGTTTTCGGCCTAAAAATGAAGTTTATATAAAACCAACTTAAAAACTTTAAAAACTTAAACCATGACATTAATTAGCTTAAAACATCATATTATTAATAACTGCGCATCTTTTTCGGCTTGATCGATCATCTCTTGCTCGGTTTGGTATTAAAGGTTTCGTTTAATGTACCGACGTGCCATTAAATCGAAGATCCTTTTTCTGTGCTTTAATTCACTTATCCCGAAGCTTTAATACTTCGTAAACATCACTAATTATTATATATTTCGTCTATAATGCAATCCCCAATCGTTCGGGCTTCAATAACCGTTAATCGGCAAATCGTATTTCCAATACGATTAACTGTGTAATCGAGTATAATCCGTAAAGTGAATCTTACATACTCGTATAAACGCATTATAATTCATATATTCATTATTAAATAACACATAAATAGTATATACCGGCTAGGGTATACCTGAATTTGCCGGAATCGTTACAGGACTTAACCGACATTTCTCGGAAGCCTTCACTTCATCCCGGTACGTTAAAGAACCTAACCATTCCTTCCATTTTGCCTTACACTTGAATCTACAAGGACTAGAGTGTAACATCTTAAGTTATAATATAAAAAAAAATAAAACCCTAAATCTAGCAGCTGCAGCGATCGGCCAAGAGGCAGCCCCCCCTTCATTGCTTCGACTTTTTGATCAATTCCAAGTTCCTAGAGGTAGTTCAAGGTATATACTACAATCCCCTACACTCTTTTTGCTCACCCCTAATCGTTTTGATGCTCAATTTTGCCGAAACTTTTCGTTGGGCAGATTTCGGCTAGAGTGCAATTGACCCACTTCCCGTGGATAAAAATTAGAGTTTCCGGTGTGAAAAGATCCTCAGGTATGGCATTTACATCATATTTAAATTTCATGGTCATTGGAGGTGTTTAGGTCGGTCAATCTATTTTAGTTTGAAAACTAGGGTTTATCGGGTGGAGAATTGCAAATTGTTGAGTTTGATGCGTTAGTTGATCAGGTGACCGACCGATTCAGTTTGTGTAGCCCTAGGGAGGTTTAAGGGCTGTGGAAAAATTATTTTCTTAGTGCTGGGGGCTGTCGTGGTTAGTGTTTAGTCAATCGAGTCGGCGGTGCGCGAATCTTCGTTTAAATGTTAAAGTAAGTGTTGTAAAAAGGAACCGTCAACCCTATCAACTCGGGTGACATAATTATGATGAATGAAAAGAGTTAAGACGGAATTTAGTCCATTCGGGGCTAATTCGGCTAGCAAATGGTTTTAAGAATTATTCACGCGCATTCGACCCGATTTGACTATCTTTGGGTCTTGGGCCAAGTGTTAGGCCTTGGGCCAAGTTGTTGGGCCTTGGGCCATGTATTGGGCCTTGGGCCAAGTTGTTGGGCCTTGGGCCAGGTATTGGGCCTTGGGCCTTGGGCCAAGTGGTTGGGCCTTGGGCCAAGTATTGGTCTTGGGCCGAGTTGTTGGGCCTTGGGCCAAAGTGTTGGGCTTGTACGGCCCATTAGGTTAGAGTGTTCCTTCAGTCTAGTTTAGTAACGCGTTATGTATAATTTACAGGCCCTTGCTTGTGATTGTGCCCTTAGGAACTTCCTAGCTCGTTTCAAGTATTCGATCGATCTCAGGTGAGTTCATGATGCCCCTTTTACTCATTTTACTTTTGGGCTAGCATGCGCACCTAAATGTTTTCTTACTTGTTGAAATGTTTTTTTTTAAAATGATTTTATATAGGCTTGCTAGTATATGGTAAGCCTTGGGATGCTAAATATATATATATGTATATACATTATTTCTTGGCCTCTATTTAGCGATGTTGTAGTTGTTTCGACTACTGATGTTGTGTATGCCTACTTCATGTTTGCATGCACTGATGTTACGTGTTTGGGTTGTGCGTTTGCTCGACCCTGATGTTATACGTGGATGTTATATATATATATATACTGTTATGTATATAGGGATGTTATTGAATGGATGTTTACATATACACTTGTATATGTATGTATGAGGATGTTTAAGTTCGATAATGATGATTAGTTGGATGTACCTTTTTACTTTTAGAAAACATTTGGTATGACTATCATGATTTTACTACTGATATCTTTTATTTAAAACTTGAACTCACTCAGCTTAAGCTGACTTTGTGTGCATGTTAGTGTAAGTTTCAGGATTTGGAAGAGGATGCCTTATCACTTGGACGTGCACGGAGCTACTTGGATGGTGAAGGGCATACTGGAAGGAAGAATTTTTATGAATATTTTATTTTAAGAAAACTTATAAAAGTTATATTTACTTTGGATTTTGGGCAAAATTCCCGGGTTTGGGGAACTTATTTCATTTTTCATGTTTTCCGCAAAATTTATACTCTGATACGTTTGTTTTAATGGAAGAAACGGTTTTTAAGTTTATTAAATTTCACGAGTTTTTGAATGATTACCAATTGTGGGGTTCCCGGGGTTCGGGGCCTTACAAGTTGGTATCAGAGCCTTGGTTCGAGGGATCCGAGCATCCCCGAATGATTGGACTCAAACTGTAAGAAGAGAGACCAGTATGCCCGCCGTGAGTAGCTGCACGCCAAGAGGTAACTTTAAATTATTTAGTCATTCCTTTACATTTAAGATTTCCCTTATGTGATTAACTGTTAAGTGTTAGATAGAGTGCTAATATGGTTAGGGGCCGGGGGTGCTTAGAACGGGCCGGTGAAGTAAACGACTAATAACACTTGATCAACGTTATTAGCAGTTTACCCTTACCTTCCATGTTTTAAATACCACTTGTGTCTGACTATGTTAGGGTTCGGTCTTTGTAGGGATAGGATTTGGCTAACTCTCGAGTCGTTAGCGTTAAAGTTTATCTTATTCCCTAAATTCTCCTGTTCGTTTCCCATCCTCTCGAATGCTTTGCGCGTAATTGTTTAGCTGAGGCGTAGCATACTGTCACTCTGGGTTCCTTGGTACTTGACCGCTTAAATTCCTCGCTCCTTCAAGAATGTATGAGCAACTGTTTAACTAAGTAGGAGCGTGATGTTATCCCAGATACCTTTCTACTTGATGAATTACCGGTGTCAGTCTTATTTGATTTGGGCGCCAGTAGAAGTTTTGTGTCTACTGCTTTCTGTTCCTCGTTGAATAAATCACCCGAGCACGTAGTCTATGTGTTTGAGGTTGAGGTCGCCGTAGGAAAGTCCGTGTCCGTGTCTAGGGCTATTCAAGGTTGTTCCATTGAATTGTCTGGTTATAGATTTCCGGTGCGATTGTTTTTGATGCCGCTTGGTTGTTTCGATGTGGTGCTCGGGATGGATTGGATCGCAAATGTTGATGCTCAGATCATTTGTGGTCAGAAACTCGTTCGTCTAAGGGCCCCGGATGGGACTCGAATTACGGTCTTCGGAGATCGGAATGTTGCGACGCCACATATTATATCCATGCTTAAGGCAGGAAAGTTGATGCAGCGGGGGTGCGGAGCGTATCTGGCGTATGCTATGAATGTGAATACCGAGGTGGCTACTGTCGGTGATGTTCCTATTATTCGGGATTTCCCGGATGTATTTCCAGATGATTTGTCAGATGTGCCGCCGGATAGCGAGGTCGAGTTCCAGATAGACCTTGTACCGGGCGCCAAGCCCGTTGCCCGAGCTCCCTATCGCCTAGCGCCGAATGAAATGAAGGAGCTTATGGCCCAGTTGGAAGACTTGCTCGACAAGGGCTTCAATTCGACCGAGCATCTCGCCTTGGGGTGTCCCGGTCTAGTTCGTTAAGAAGAAGGACGGTAGCATGCGGATGTGCATTGACTACCGTGAGTTGAATAAGCTCACCGTTAAAAATCGGTACCCGCTCCCGAGGATCGATGACTTATTTTATCAGCTCCAAGGAGCTTGTTGGTTCTCGAAGATCGACCTTAGGTCCGGGTATCATCAGTTGAAGATTCGGGAGGAAGATATTCCTAAGACTGCCTTCCGCACTCGTTATGGACATTACGAATTTCTAGTGATGTCTTTCGGTTTGATCAACGCACCGGCTGCGTTCATGGATCTCATGAACCGGGTGTGTAGACCGATGCTCGATCGTTCGGTTATTGTGTTCATCGACAACATTCTTGTGTACTCTAAAAGTGAAACCGATCACGCCGGTCATCTCAAGGAAGTGTTGGAGGCTCTGCGGAAACACAAATTGTATGCGAAATTTTCTAAGTGTTCCTTCTGGTTACGTGAAGTTCAATTTTTGGGCCATGTTATTAACCCGATTGGTATTCTGGTTGACCCTGCAAAGGTGGAAGCCATGAATGAATGGGAGTCTCCTAAGTCTCCAACCAAAATCCGTAGTTTTCTGGGTTTGGCGGGGTATTACCGCCGCTTTATTCCCGATTTTTCGAAAATTACTTCTTCACTAACCAAGCTGACTAAGAAAAGTGTTAAGTTCGATTGGGGTACGGAACAGAAGAAGGCTTTTCTCGAATTGAAGAACAGATTGACGCATGCCCCGATCTTAGCTTTACCTGATGGCACCGACGATTTGGTGGTGTATTCTGATGCCTCTTATCAGGGGCTTGGGTGTGTTTTGATGCAGCGAGGTCGAGTCATCGCTTATGCCTCACGACAATTGAAGCCTCACGAGGCGAATTATCCTACCCATGATTTAGAACTGGCAGCGGTTGTGTTTGCGCTTAAGTTGTGGAGGCACTATTTGTACGATGTTCCTTCCGTTATTTATACCGATCATAAGAGCTTAAAGTATTTTTTCGAGCAAAAGGAACTGAATATGCAACAGCGTCGATGGTTGGAGTTGATTAAGGACTACGACCTGGAGATCATGTACCATCCGGGTAAGGCTAACTTGGTGGCCAACGCGTTAAGCCCGAAGGAGAGACCAAAACCTATTCATGTGAAATCCTACCAGCTTATTCTCAAACCCGACATTTTGAAACAAATAGCCAACTCACAGAATGAAGCATTGCAGGTGGAATGGATTATGTCAGAGCGTATTTGGGGTCAGGAAAAGTTGATGGAAAACGTAGGTGATGGGGTGAAATATAAGGATGGTCGTTTATGGGTACCGAGGTATGGAGGATTCAGAGATAAAATTTTGGATGAGGCACACAAGTCGCGCTATTCTATTCACCCGGGCGCGACCAAGATGTACCAAGACTTGAAAAAGAATTATTGGTGGCCTGCTATGAAGTTTGAGGTGGCTCAGTACGTGAGTAAATGTTTGACGTGTCTACAAGTTAAGGCCGAGCACCAGAGGCCATTTGGGAAACTTCAGCCGTTGGAAATACCTGAGTGGAAATGGGAGCATCTTATTATGGATTTCGTGACTAAATTGCCTCGTACTCCTAGGGGTAATTATGACAACATTTGGGTAATCGTGGATAGATTGACCAAGAGCTCTCATTTCTTGCCGATTCGAGAGACTTTTAATTCTGAACAGCTGGCCGATGTGTTTATTCGTAAGATCGTCTCTAGGCACGGGGTGCCGGTGTCTATTGTTTCAGATAGGGATACACGTTTCACCTCCAGGTTTTGGAAAAGGTTTCACGAGGAGATGTGTACCAAACTCCTCATCAGTACTGTCTATCACCCGCAGACGGATGGTCAGTCCGAGAGGACCATTCAGACTCTCGAGGATATGTTGCGGGCTTGTGTTATCGACTTTGGTGGTAGTTGGGACCGTCACTTACCGTTGGTGGAGTTTTCGTATAATAACAGTTATCACGCCACGATTGGGATGCCACCGTTTGAGATGTTGTATGGTAGGAGTTGTAGGACTCCTGTCTGTTGGGGTTCCATTGGTCAAAAGCAGTTAGGTAGTTTAGAGGTGGTCTAGGCTACGACTGAGAAACTCGACAAGATTAAAGCATTTATGAAGGCCGCGCAGGACCGTCAGAAATTTTATTCCGATTAAAGGCGCAGGCCTATCGTGTTTGAGGTTGGGGATCGGGTTATGTTAAAAGTTTCTCCCTGGAAGGGCATTATTCGTTTTCGTAAGAGGGGGAAGCTCAGACCGAGGTTTATTGGCCCGTTCCGTATTTTGGCCTGAGTTGGTGAGGTAGCTTATAGACTGGATTTACCCGAGGAGCTCGCGGGAATTCATCCTACTTTTCACGTGTCTCATCTGAGGAAATGCTTAGCGGATGAGGAGGCCCATGTGACTCTTGACGATAATGAGCTCGATGGTAGGCTGAACTAAGTCGAGCAACCGATTGCTATCCTTGACCGTCAGGAGAGGCGCTTGAGAAATAAGGTGATTAGGCAGGTGAAGGTGCAGTGGAAGCACCGTAGGGGTTCCGAGGCCACTTGGTAGTCCGAAGACGAAATGATGAGGCTTTATCCGCAGTTGTTCCTGTCGCATCGGGATTCGAGGACGAATCCCATTGTAAGGGGGTGGAATTGTAACACCCATTAACTCCGGTTTGAAGAACTAAAGCTTGTTGAGTATGTATAACTCTCGGGACTTAACCGACGTTTCTCGGAAGCCTTCACGTCATCCCGGTACGTTAAAGAACCTAACCATTCCTTCCATTTTGCCTTACACTCGAATCTACAAGGACTAGAGTGTAATATCTTAAGTTATAACATAAAAAAAAAATAAAACCCTAAACCTAGCAGCTGCAGCGATCGGCCAAAAGGCAGCCCCCCCTTCATTGCTTCGAATTTTTGATCAATTCCAAGTTCCTAGAGGTAGTTCAAGGTATGTACTACAATTCCCTACACTCTTTTTGCTCACCCCTAATCGTTTTGATGCTCAATTTTGCCGAAACTTTTCGTTGGGCAGATTTCGGCTAGAGTGCAATTGACCCACTTCCCGTGGATAAAAATTAGAGTTTCTGGTGTGGAAAGATCCCCAGGTATGGCATTTACATCATATTAAAATTTCATGGTCATTGGAGGTGTTTAGGTCGGTCAATCGATTTTAGTTCGAAAACTAGGGTTTATCGGGTGGAGAATTGCAAATTGTTGAGTTTGATGCGTTAGTTGATCGGGTGACCGACCGATTCACTTTGTGCAGCCCTAGGGAGGTTTAAGGGCTGTGGAAAAATTATTTTTTTGGTGCTCGGGGCTGTCGTGGTTAGTGCTTAGTCAATCGAGTCGGCGGTGCGCGAATCTTCATTTAAATGTTAAAGTAGGTGTTGTAAAAAGGAAACGTCAACCCTATCAACTCGGGTGACATAATTATGATGAATGAAAAGAGTTAAGACAGAATTTGGTCCATTTGGGGCTGATTCTGTTAACAAATGGTTTAAAGAATTATTCACGCGCATTCGACCCGATTTGACTATCTTTGGGCCTTGGGCCAAGTTGTTGGGCCTTGGGCCAAGTATTGGGCCTTGGGCCAAGTTATTGGGCCTTGGGACAAGGTATTGGGCCTTGGGCCAGGTATTGGGCCTTGGGCCAAGTGGTTGGGCCTCGGGCCAAGTATTGGGTCTTGGGCCGAGTTTTTGGGCCTTGGGCCAAAGTGTTGGGCTTGTACGGCCCATTAGGCTAGAGTGTTCCTTCAGTCTAGTTTAGTAACGCTTTATGTATAATTTACATGCCCTTACTTGTGATTGTGCCCTTAGGAACTTCCTAGCTCGTTGCAAGTATTCGATTGATCTTAGGTGAGTTCATGATGCCCCTTTTACTCATTTAACTTTTGGGCTAGCATGCACACCTAAATGTTTTCTTACTTGATGAAATGTTTTTTTAAAATGATTTTATATAGGCTTGCTAGTATATGGTAAGCCTTGGGATGCTAAATATATATATATATATATATATATATGTATATACATTATTTCTTGGCCTCTATTTGACGATGTTGTAGTCGTTTCGACTACTGATGTTGTGTATGCCTACTTCGTGTTTGCATGCACTGATGTTACGTGTTTGGGTTGTACGTTTGCTCGACCCTGATGTTATACTTGGATGTTATATATATATACTGTTATGTGTATAGGGATGTTATTGAATGGATGTTTACATATACACTTGTATATGTATTTATGAGGATGTTTAAGTTCGATAATGATGATTAGATGGATGTACCTTTTTACTTTTAGAAAACCTTTGGTATGGCTATCATGATTTTACTACTGATATCTTTTATTTAAAACTTGAACTCACTCAACTCAAGCTGACTTTGTGTGCATGTTAGTGTAAGTTTCAGGATTTGGAAGAGGATGCCTTATCACTTGGACGTGCACGGAGCTACTTGGATGGTGAAGGGCATACCGGAAGGAAGAATTGTTATGAATATTTTATTTCAAGGAAACTTATAAATGTTATATTTACTTTGGATTTTGGGCAAAATTTCCGGGTTTCGGGAACTTATTTCATTTTTGATGTTTTCCGCAAAATTTATACTCTGATACGTTTGTTTTAATGGAAGAAACGATTTTTAAGTTTATTAAGTTTCACGAGTGTTTGAATGATTACCAACTGTGGGGTTCCCGGGGTTCGGGGCCTTACACAACTCGTTTTCGATTTGATTTTTGCTTGGAACGTATCACCCGTGGTGGTTCATGAGATACTCCAACTGCTCATATTTGGATCTGTTAATTCAATATTTAGTTTGGTCAGTTAAAATGCCATGTAACGCTCACGGGCCGACCAACTCAATTGCTTTATAACTCGTTATTTAATTGGGCCATTTAAATTGCCATGGAACGCTCACGGGAGGCCCAATTCACAAATTTTATGTTGCGTTAGTTAGTTGGGCCATTCAAATTGCCATGGAAAGCTCATGGGACGCCAACTCATCGGGTATGTTTTGTTATTTAATTTGGGTTCTCAAGCTACCATGGAAAGCCCAACCCAATAACATTTCATTTTTGAATTTTACCTTTAGAATAAACATTGTCTAATTATTAAATATCTCAAAATTATTCATATTGTTTTAAATCTCGACTTATCCTCAAGTCATGATAAATCACTAGCACGATTTTATTTGACGTCTTTTTCCCTATTATCTCACATCAATTCATCTACGCAACTTACCCATTATCTCCTGAAATTTTCATCTTTGGTCCTCGTAGAATGTCTTCCCTAAATAATCCCCGTCGTACTCAACGTTGTCCATCTGCTTCTCATGATTTCTGTCTGGCTGCTAGATCACCAAGTTTGCTGCTGCTATTTCCGATGACCATGTTAGGGATGGAACCCCCTCTCAAAAGGACTCTAAGCCTACCCTTTACAAAACCTAAACCGAATCCTTAACCAATGCTAAGATCGAACCCAAACCCACTCCGCACAATGACAACACTTCTCACCACAAACGTAAGTCCAACCACCAAATCTATGCCGTTAACCAAACCAACCATCAACCTCAACAAAACCAAACTGTCCCGAACAAGAAATCTTATACCGGTTCAAACCTATTATGCTCCACTTGCAACTATCATCACCCAACTCAATCCCATTGTCGTCTTTGCACCCAATGCAATCGTTATGGCCACCTTGCTAATGTTTGCTGTATGCTGCCTGGAGTGCAAGCCGTCAAACAATGATCTGTGATGCCTGATCCTAGACCCACCATGTAACATCCCAAGTTTTACGAGGTATTTAAAAGAATCGAGTTTAAATGATTATGGAAGACACGTGCAATTATCTAAAGTATGAGAGGATTAAGTGTCATTAGATAAAAAGTTAAACATGAAACCCTACCCCTTCCCATAAATATAGCCACCATCACATTTTATAATCATCTTCACCTCTAACTCCTTCTTTACCCAAAATCCCGTTTTTGGGAGAGCTACCCGCAAATATCCGATGATTCCTAGAGATCTAATCATCGGATCGGTCTAAAATTTTAACTGAGTGCTCATAGAATATAAATGAAGATTTCCACCAGAAGGATCTTCGATCAGAGGCCGGGAAGCCCAGTTTTTATTAGCAAACCCGTAACAGTGGAAAATGAATATTTCCGGCGACTGCTTGGGTTTTTCGGTGATGGTGGCGGCGGATTTTGGAGGTGGCAGCAGGCGGAGCTGGTAGAGCTCGGCGACTCGGTCGCATGGCCGCTTGAATCACTCGATTCCGAGTTCGTTTGATATGGTTTTGGGCTAATCGAGTAATTTCGATCATAAACCTCAAAGGTATGTTTTTGTTAAAAATGCTTACTTTCCGTGTATGGATTTGCATGAAACTTTGTAGGATGATAGATCGGGCCACGATTAGTGATAAATTAATGAACTTGTTAGTAAGTGGGTTAGTAGGTTCGGTTTGGGTAAAATGAGTAGCGTTCGGTTCATTAAAAGGACGGGTAAACGAAGTCGGTTTTACACGAAATTTGAAGAGAAAGTAAATCCGGTCTTAAGGAAGGACCTCAGAGGAATATGGCTTTAAAATGGTAAAAATGAAGAAAAGGCAATTCTGATCGATGAAACAGAATCGCATTGCACAACCATGCGATGCGAATGGTTTCCATGCGAATGGTTTTATGCGAATGGTTTCCATGCGAATGGTTTTATGCAAACTGTTTTCCATGCGAATGGTTTCATGCGAATTATTTTCCATGCGAATTGTTTTTTCATGCGACTGGTTTACCATGCGATGCGAATTGTTTTCTTATGTGATGCGATTGGTTTCACATATGCGAATTGTTTTCTTACGGTATACCATAGGTAATTTATGTAAGAAAGTATGTAAGTACGTATGAATGTATGTAAAGTATGTATGAAAGAAGTAATAGTAAGTAAAGTTCGAATACGTATATCCGGACATGTATAAGTTAGGATACGAATGTAATGTATGTTAAATGATTTGCTGGAACTCACTCAGCGTACCTGACTTTTAATATGCACGCAGGTGAGTAGGATGAGGCAGGTTGCTTGAGACGGGACACATGGCATTGAAGAAGAGACTGGCATCAAAAGAATGAAGAGTTATGTGATGTTTGTGTGTTATGTTGATACTATGTATTGTGTCTAAGACAAGGTTTTATGTTTTGTAATGAAATGCTTGAAGTTTTAATTATTCCGTGAAAGTTTCAACTAACTCTAATATTTAGAACTGTGTTTATGAGTAAATCCAACGCCAAATGTAGGGCCGGGAACGGGGCCTTACAAGTTGGTATCAGAGCATAAGTTTGAGAGAAATAAGCATCCTAGTTGCTTTGACTCGAACAGAGAATGAGACTTAAAGAAGAAAAGAAAGAAGATGCCAGTTCAAGAAAGCCATGTGTCGCTCAAGCAATCTCGAGATTGGTAAAGTATATGATTGAGTTCATGTAAAGATTTAAGAATATATGTATATGTTTGTTAAATGAAAGTAGAAGAATGTATAAATGCTAGCTTAAATTTCTAGAGAAGATTGTGTGTATGTTAGCTTAATTGCTAGAGAAGAAGGTGTATATGCTAGCTTAACTGCTAGGGATAAGAATGTAGGTTATTTGTATGTTTGCATGATTGAGTAGTAGAAACTAGCACAAATGAAATCATAAAGGGAAGTATGTAGGACCTGAGGAGTAATGTAAAGAGTTAATTACACTTGGCCACTGTCATTAACTACTTACCTTACAAATCATGTGTTAAATAATTCCTGGAGTGATAACGTTTGTGTTATCTTAGAGAAACGATAGGACGAATGTTGCAAAGAGACTAGCACGATGACGTCATACTGGGTGCCATGGTAGGACACGTGCCAATCAGAAACCTTTTGAAGGAATGTGTGACATAACGATATACGAAAGCAGTAGGATTACCACTGCAGAAAGTAATGAAGAAGGATCGCACTTAGAGCTTTAGTCAAATACACTAAGGGAGTTACTCAACCGTTTCGCATTTCAATGCCAACAAAGCTTACTGAAGCATTAAAGGCTACCCATATTAGGAATCCAAGTGGAAGAAACATGAAAGAAATGGAGATATGTCAACTGAAATGAGCTAAAACATGTAGTATGCCTGCGATAGTTAGTTCCATAAGGGAACTTGCTGGGATCATGAATGACGAAGCGAATGTTGATAAAGTAGAGATGATTTAGGAGTACGGGTGACGGTCA
Organism: Bidens hawaiensis; assembly: GCF_021521415.1. Classification (NCBI taxonomy): domain Eukaryota; kingdom Viridiplantae; phylum Streptophyta; class Magnoliopsida; order Asterales; family Asteraceae; genus Bidens; species Bidens hawaiensis. The sequence continues at coordinate 93,887 of NW_027498903.1, forward strand.
AGGTATCCTAAATGACGAAGGCATGAAAGGATGAGGCTACATGGTATAACGAAAGTGAAATGAGGACACTAGGAAGAATGTAGTTCCGTATCCGAGACTTTTATGTAGAGACCACTAGCGATACCTCCGTTAAAATTACGAGAATGATTAAGAATTGTAAGATAGAACTAGAGGGACGCGATTTCCCTGCTACTCTTTATGTTATGGTCTTAGGAGGGGTCGACGCAGTCAGGAATGGATTAGCTGTCTGAGTTGAGGCTCAGATAGTCTGTAAGAGTAAGCTGATAAGATTAAAATCTTTGGATGGTGGTACAGCGACAATATACGGTGATAAGGAAAGTTCGGGACTTAACGTCATTTCGATGATAAAAGCCTAAGGTTTGATAAGGCGAGGGTGTAGTGTCTACTTGGCATATGTTGTCAAAGCTACAGCCGAGATAAAAGGATTGAAAGATGTTCCTGTAGTCCGTGACTATCAGAAGAGTTCTCAGAGGACCTTCCGGGGTTACCACTGGAACGAGAGGTAGAATTTCAGATAGAAATAATACCATAAGCACAACCCGTCGTGAAAGCACCTTACCGTCTTACGCCATCCGAGATGAAAGAGTGAATGTCCTAACTGCAAGAACTTCTCGACAATGGTTTTATAATACCGAGTGTTTGCCCAAGGGGTGCACCGGTGATGTTCGTTAAGAACAAAGATAGAAGTATGAGAATGCGTAGAGATTCCGTGAGTTAGATAAGCTTGCGATGAAGAATAGATATCCGTTGTTACAAATTAACAATCTGTTTGATTAGTTTCAAGGTAGTAATTGGTTCTCCCGAATAGATCTCAGATTTGGTGATCATCAGTTTAAAGTGAAAGAGGCAGACACCCCTAAGACAGCATTTCGGACGCGATGCAGACCTACAAGTTTTTCGTGATGCCGTTTAGATTGGCGAATTCTCTAGCAGCATTTATGGTTACGATGAATAGGGTATGCCGTCCGATGTTAGGCAAATCTGTCGATTCCTTTATTAACGATAATTTTGATTTATTCAAGGAATAAGTCCGACCATGCTGAACACTTGGGAAAAGTGTTGGAGAGGTTGAAGAAAGAGAAATTGTATGCTAAGTTTCCAAAGTGTACCATATATACAGATAATAAGAGTTTGAAGTACTTCTTTAAGCAGCAAGAACTGAATAGGAGGCAAAGAAGATGGTTAGGGTTGACAAAGGATTTTGATTGTAAGGCCAATGTGGTCGCTAACGCAGTAAACCGTAAAGGTGAAGAAGTTATCGCGACAATTAAGTCATTGAATTTTGTTAGCACTTCAGATTTCATGACCGAGATTTGCAAGGCGCAGTAAAAGTGATAAAGGATGAGAGCAAGATGAAAAAGGAATGAATATTCGGGTTACACCAAGATGTGTGGAAAGACTACTAGTGGTCGGGTATGAAGGACGAAGTGATAAGATATGTTAGTAAGTGTTGACTTTCTTGCAAGTCAAGGAAGATCGAAGGCGAATGGAAAGATACAACCATTAGAAACATCAGAATGGAGATGAGAACACATCACCATGAATTTCATAACTAAGATACCACGAACAGCTAGAAACCATGATACAACCTCTCTTGTGGACCGTTTGAAGGAGGGATCTCACTTATTACCAATATGAGAAGTTATCTCGTCGAAAATGTTAGTTAAAGTATTCATCTGCAAGGTTGTGGTAAGCCATAGAGTATCGTTATCAATTGTGATAGACGAAGATGCTCGGCTTACATTGAGGCTTCGAAAGGAAAGAAGTTGGTTACAATGAAGGCAGATACTGATGAAAGTAAAACCTTTAAGTAGAAGTCAAGATAAGTTCATGGTATGCAACACTATGGGAGGACAAGATACCTTGCCTACGTGGATAAGAACAACCGCAAGTGTCGCGAAGGTGGAACTGGCAATAACTCATCAAGAAGATGTAATAAACTAAGGACAGAAGATGGAAAGACATGTAAGGAAAGCGTAGAGATGGTTTAGACTTATGTTTATTAGAAATGAGTCTTAAAACGAATGATTAGTGTTATGACTGATAATCATGTGATCATTGGTGAGGAGTCATCTAGAATGGTAACAATATAATAGTATTATAAATGTCCCTATAAAGGTTAGGACATGCCTAGAAAGGAAGATGGTTAAGGTAAATAGCTATGATGTATACCTGATATGCGGCAACAGACAACAAGGTAATCATAGGACAAGAAGAGATTTGATTAGTCAAGAAAAGGAAGATGTATCAACATGGACTTCATGATCAAGCTATCTTGGTCAACTACAACTCATGAACCCTATGTGTTAGTAAAGAGCTAAACATGGAAGAAAGATTAAATGGTGGTTTAAGAAGTTCTCCGACAAGTTATACCACGATTGTGCTCAAGAATTACAAGAGGTGTTCTATCTTAAGGAATAGACAAAGGAAATTTCAAGAAGTAATCCGTAAGGAGAAACTGGAAAGGTCTCCTCGCATGGAATTGATACGCTTTTGAACAGTATATTTGCTAAAGGATGTGATTGGACAGAAAGGTCATTCAGTGCCAAGTGTTGTGATAGTAAGTGTAGTGTTTCTATATGGAGGGAAAGCAAGAAAAGTATGCTTAAGGAAGTGATGCAGACTTGCTAAAGTCTGGATAAGGAAGTATACCATCGAGGACTTCATGGACAAGCTACCAAAGACTGTTAAAACTCATGAGCATCACTTGATGATTGTTAGATAAAGGATAAATCGGTAAGCCAGAAAGTGAAGACGATTCAAGAAAGGAAGTGAATACTGGAAGTATTTTTTTATAATGACTAAGCAGGTTTTGAGGAGGAAACCTCTTATAAGGTGGGTAGACTTGTAACATCCCAAGTTTCATGAGGTATATAAAAGAATCAAGTTTAAATGAATTATGGAAGACAAGTGCAATTATCTAAAGTATGAGGAGATTAACTGTCATTAAATGAAAAGTTAAATATGAAACCCTACCCTCTTCCCATAAATATAGCCACGATCACATTTTATAATCATCTTCACCTCTAACTCCTTCTTTACCCAAAATCCGTTTTTGCGAGAGCTACTTGCAAAGATCCGATGATTCCCGGAGATCTAACCGTCGAATCAGGCTTAAATTTTAACTGAGTGTTCATAGAATATAAATGAAGATTTCCACCATAGGATCTCCGATCAGAGGTCGGGAAGCCTGGTTTTATCAACAAACCCGTAATAGTGGAAAATGAAGATTTCCGGCGATTTTTTGGATTTTTCGATGATGGTGGCGGCGGATTCCAGCGGTGGAAAAAGGCGGAGTTGGTAGAGCTCGGAGACCCGGTCGCGTGGCCCCTTGAATCACTCAATTCCGAGTTTGTTTGATATGGTTTTGGGCTAATCGAGTGATTTCGAGCATAAACCTCAAAGGCACGTTTTTGTTAAAAATGGTTACTTTTCGTGTATGGATTTGCATGAAACTTGGTAGGATGATAGATCGGGCCATGATTAGTGATAAAGTAATGAAATTGTTAGTAAATGGGTAAGTTTGTTCGGTTCGGGTAAAAGAGTAGCATTCGGTTCGTTAAAAGGACGGGTAAACGAAGTCGGTTTTACACGAAATTTGAAGAGAAAGTAAATCGGGTCTTAAGGAAGGACCTCGGAGGAATATGGCCTTAAAATGGTAAGAATGAAGAAAAGGCAATTCTAATCGCATGAAACAGAATCGCATCGCACAACCATGCGATGCAAATGGTTTCCATGCGAATGGTTTACCATGCGATGCAAATGGTTTCCATGCGAATGGTTTTATGCGAATTGTTTTCCATGCGAATGGTTTCATGCGAATTGTTTTCCATATGATTGTTTTTTCATGCGATTGGTTTACCATGCGATGCGAATTGTTTTCTTATGTGATGCAATTGGTTTCACATATGTGATGCGATTAGTTTCACATATGCAATGCGATTGGTTTCATATGTGATGCGATTGGTCTGCATATGCGACGCGATTGGTTAGGATACATGATGCCACTGAGATAGTAGCACCATCAGCTAAGTTAGCTTAGTTTCTAACTAAGGTAGTAAAACTCAAACAGAAAAGAAATAATTAACACCTATACCTGTTAAACAGTTAGCCGTGCCCAGCAAGAGAAAGGTGTTACAATCAGTTCTGAAGGAAACAGGACCCGGGTGAGTTCTAGCCCCTTTCTCTGTGAAGTTATTTGGGGCTGTGTGTATACTTCTATGTGATTGTTAATACACTTACCTTAAGTGGTAAGTGTATGATATGTTTATGATTTGGTATTGTATGTTATTATTGTAGAAAGTTTATATGAATGAGTATGTATATAATTGTATACATAAGATATGTATAGTATGCATGTATGATAATAAAGGTATGGAAGATTAATCGAGACAGGTATGGTTGTATGGTTATATGGTTATTCGTGACAAAAGGGACCAGACCATTATAATATCTGTGATGTTAGGGACCAGACCCTTAAAATTTTTGTGATGTTAGGGACCATACCCTTACAATATCTATGATGTTAAGGAACAGAGCCTTATAATATTTGTGATGATAGGGACCAGGCCCTAATAATATCTATGATGGTAGAGAGAATAGTTTACGGTATACCATAGGTAATTTATGTAAGAAAGTATGTAAGTACGTATGCATGTATGTAAAGTATGTATGAAAGAAGTAATAGTAAGTACGAATACGCATCTCCGGACATGTATATGTAAAGATATGAATGTAATGTATGTTAAATGATTAACTAGAACTCACTCAGCCTAGCTGACTTTTAGTATGTACGCAGGTGAGTAGGATGAGGCAGGTTGCTTGAGACGGGACACATGGCATTGAAGAAAAGACTGGCATCGAAAGAAGGATGAGTCATGTGATGTTTTTGTTTTATGTTGATACTATGTATTGTGTCTAAGACAAGGTTTTATGTTTTGTAATGAAATGCTTGAAGTTTTAATTATTCAGCGAAAGTTTCAACTAACTCTGATATTTAGAACTGTGTTTATCAGTAAATCCAACGCCAAATGTAGGCACCGGGAACGGGGCCTTACACCCTACTACCCGTGCTTGCTACAATTATAGAGACCCTAATCATCTCCGTAATGTATGACCTCAACTCATGCATGCTCACGAAGCTCAAGCTATACCCGCACCCTACTACACTACTGATGCTAATCAAGACAAAGATTATCAACTATATATTCTTCAAGCTCCTCTCAATCAAGATCATTCTTACTTAACCTAAACCTATCAAATCGCGTATCCGCAAGCTCAAGTTTACAATACTTACACCAATAAAACCCTACTCATGCAACCTGTTCAAGTTCAACCTATTCAATCTATTCCAAATCAATCTACCTCGACTGCTCAAGTTCTTATGGATCTAACTCCTTCAAGTGCTCCAAATCGAGTAAATCAAGTCAACGTTAACTAAAGCTTCTCAAAGACTCTGAAGAATTTTGTTACTTTTGTTATTTCTACATAAGTTATCTTGTCTTTTCAAGTTATGCATTTATTGAATCTTTACTTAATTGTGTAACACCCCGGCTAAAGCGGAAACGCCTGAGTGTGACGTACAGATTGTTCAAACACACGTGACACAATTAGGTGACCATAATAACATTATTTCATTTAAATCTTCATGTAACACAATTTTATCAAATAATACAAGTTGTAGCAAATAAATAAGCAATTGATAAGTTGCTCTTTGAATATCCTATAGGCATGCTATGTGTCTTCTAACTTTCATCCTCGTATCTTTAAACCTGTAACATATGTATAACATTAAGTCAGCTATGAACATAGCTGGTGAGATTCCCACAGTTTGATATAATACGTAAAAATCATACAATTCATCGACAAGTGATAAATGAGCAAGTAAAGTCCTTTCCAGTTGGTATCAACTAACGTGCTCGGGTAATCGCGCAAGTAAGGTCCTTTCCAGTTGGTAACAACCAACGTACTCGGATAATGAGGCCCTTTTCCACTCGATACAAATGGATCTGAATGCAAATGGGGGCGTATGATCATACTTATTGAGGCAACCACCGAGCAAGTAATTCTGAGCAAGTAATCAAGTAACACACAAGTCCATATAGTGAATTGTAGTTTGTAATTGAAATCATAGTTTTGTAGGATACATATGCCACCCCAAAATATGAAAACGTTTAAAAAGGGGTTGTGAGAAACTCACCTCGAAAGTGAAGATAAACATTGCAATGAAAATCGAAAGTATGATAACGAAATCGAAGCAACCAAAAGTGCGTTACAGAACCCGAAATGATTGAACTTCTCGAACTATAAATAAAAATAAATACGGGAATTTAGAAACTAACTAACGGAATTATACGGGTTAATCGTTTAGTTGTAAAGATGACGCATTATATATTTTATTATTTTTAGGTGTGGATTATTTTAATATTATTCTAAGTTTAACGGTATCATATATTGATAAGTTATGTTGAGGGTTAGTGAATATTTTATAATTTAATAACTTTTGATTATTATATTAGTATTTATGTTTGAACGGAATTTCAGTTATTATTGCGATATAAATATTTGAACGGCAAGGACACGAAGTTTATAGGTTCGAAAGACATGAAATAATATTTACAAATTGAAATTATAATTATTGTCTTTTTTAACGAAAGGATTTTAAACGAATTAAAAGTTATGTTTAATATTAACGAATGATTACGGTTTATGAAAACAAAAATTGGTTTTTAAGTGAAAATAGTGAGATATTATTTATGCTTAATTTATATAATTTTTATTTAATTTAAACTGATTTTTATAATTTGTTTATGATTTTTAAATGATTATAATTAATTAGTAAAGAATAATTTATTTAATAAACTTATATAAAACCCGGAATTCGAACCCGGGTCCATGCATTACAAGTTTAGCGTATTAACCAGCTGGTCTAGACAAATCATTCGTTTATGATATGGTTTTTATCATATATATATATATATATATACACTATTAGTTTTAAAGGTATATTAATTATTATTAGTAAAAAAATACTTTTACAATATTATTGACACAGGTTTCGAACCCGGGTCTTGTGTTTAAGAAAGCCATCTCTTAGCCACTGGACCATCGTTCACATTCGTTTTATCTTTGAAAACAATTATATATATATTAACAGTAAGAACTCATCTTCTTCATTGAAAAGAAACCTTAGAATTTGCAACTGTTAATTCATTTTGTGTTGGTTAAAATTGATTTATGGGTTTTGTTATTCGGCTAACAATCAAAAGAAAACATATCACGATTACCTTAATTAGTGCCGGAAAGAGGGTTAACAATGGTGGCCGGAATCCGATGCTTTAGAGACAAAATCCGGTGTTATAGAGCGTATAGAAGAGAGATTAAAAGTGATGAGCGAGTTTAGTTCGATGCTAGGTTCGTATTTATACCAGTTAGAGGAGCGTATCATCATTAATTCGTGATTAATATGTTGGCCGAAAAATTCGGCGAGTGTCACGGATTAATTGTCCGTTAATTAGGCGTTATAATATAATTAACTCGTTAGTTATCGATGTTTATTAATGTACAAATATGTTATGCTAAGATGGCGGGTCAAATATTGATATTTTAGGGTGTTTAGGGGATGGCCAGAATCGTTTTCCGGTGACCGGAAGTTACGGCCGGAAATACGTGATGAAGGCTGGTGGGTTTTAAGATATTTTTAGTATTATATCATAAATTAAATTAAGTTACACTTCTGGTCCTCCAAGATTCAAGCTCTTTTTAAAATAGTTTTAATACGTATTTATAATTTAAACCTTGAACTTTGATATATGCTTAATATTGAAAGTTAATATTTGGGTATTTTACATATTTTACCCGAATAGTTTGCAATGTTTTATCTTTAATAAAAATTGTAAATCCCGGATTTACGTTAGTTGATCAAAATGAAATAGAAACGAACGATCAAAAGTAGTATAAAACGAACAATGAACTTCAAACTTCGAGATTAATTTATTAAATAATAATGCATCGAAACGACCCAACGGATCGGGTTAATGGATACAAATCCAAACAAAATATCAACGAATAAATACATGAAACAAACCAATTTAACAATATATATATACATATATATGTCTATTTATAAACAAAAACCAAAAATTTAAAACGAGTCAAATTTTCGGGTTTGAAACATAACGAATGTTACAGGATTCACAACTTTTAGAAATTTCGTCCCGAAATTAAAACAAAAATAAAATTTTAAATGAAACAACTAATACAAAGAGTTGTTAAAAGTTTTTAATAATTTTATATATACATAATTAAATAAATAAATAAAAATAACGTCGATCTTTGAATGACCCGAAAGACGCCACAAATGGTAATATGGCAAGGACACTTATATATGGGATGTACCAACGGCGTATCCGCCATGCCCTAATCATATTTCATTTGTCCCGTCTTTCAAAATCATTCCATGTTTCGAGTTATTGCACACAACGTACTTATTATGTCTTCTATGCGAGGAATTGGATAATTACTTGTCGACCCATAATTACCCTTATCGTCGGATGGTCCACATAACCCGTCCCATTGTGTGGGTTTAAAATATAATAATCCTTATGTGAAAACCTTAGAATTCAAGAACAATGAACTATACAGATCAAAATTTAATAAAATATAGAAACCAATACTTAAGGTCAAGGGTAAGCGAGAATATGAGATCATTGAAGTTTTAAAGATACAAACAATGTTTACCAAACAAAATGCGTGAAACTCTTGAGTAGTATGAAATAATTAGAATATCGGATGGCACCAATTGAATCATGAACATGAAATAATAAAGTTGAGAATAACATGTCAAATAAACGTAGTATTGAGCTACAAAATGTAAACACATAAGTCGATAAGCATTGGGTGGGTTCGAGAATATAATAAAGAAACTTTAATAAATTAAGTTCTTGGAGTCAAGAATGACCCAATAAACAAATGATAATATCAACGTGAATAACAGCCACATTTGAGATTTATAATTAATTGCAACTTCGAGATCAAAATAAAACATTTACCTCAAATTGGTAAAACATTGAGAACAAAATGATCGAATTAATTGATCTTAAATTGGTAAATCATTGGGATTATAACAAAATGATCCGAATCAAAACATTGAGCGGAAATAGAACAATATGATAAAACAATTCGTGTAACAAAAATAAACTCAGCTTAAACATGCTCATAGTCTCCAACTTCCACCAAACGATTATGTTTATGGGAAATCGGTATAGACCACGAGATTGAAATAACAAGGTAAACCACTTCAAAATGTATCTATGAATGGGGATAGTTCACAAATTAAAGAATAATTAAGCTTGATATTAACTTTGTAGACAACCTTTTGAAAAGAACTTGATACTTAGAACTTCATGAAAATGCCCAAAACAGAGAGGAAAAAAAATCTATAACATATGAAAGAAAGAAAAACAAAAGGGTAACTTGCGATGCCCGACTTCTCGAAATGGGTTTTGCGGTATGAAGGTTATTATGGTGTAGTGGTATGGTTTAGTAATCTGAAACTCGTTGGCGTTGACAAATAAGGGAAAAGAAATGATTGATGACATTGTTTTTAAAGGTCGTTTGTAGGGACACGATGCTTAAAAACTCAAAGGAACTTTATGATAATAATTTTTTTTTTTTGCATATTTACTTAGCTAGTTAGAAAACTTAAAAAAAAAACTTTCGATGTAAAGGATTTCCCGGTTAGGTGACGTTTAAAGAAAATGGAAGTCGTTAGATAAAATAACTCGTTGATGGTAATATAATAGCCTCACAGCTTAGGAATTGTTTAAAGCGATATATATATATATATATATATATATATAGATTTATTGGAATAATAATAATGATGATGATGATGATAATAATAGTAATGGTATTAATAATACTAATATTAATGGTAATAATAATAATAATAATAAGATATTGATAGTAGTAGTAATAATAATAGTAATAAAAATGAACCATTTGAATTTTCGTAAAATTCTCTTTGATGTAAAAACTACTTGAATATATTTCGTATACAGAATATATACTTATTAATGATTTATTTAAAGATTTGAATTTTTACAAAAGAGAATGTTTGTAAAAGAACTAAATGTGCAAAAATAATGCAAGAAATGATAACATGTTTAAAAGAGGTGAAGTATTGAAGTCGAAAATCAAATAAACATTTGAGAGGTCGAGGAACGTGGGGTAAGGTTTTGTATGGCGGAAACAAGTTAGGCCTTATAACGAGTGTGCTTGAGTTACTGCAATAGTAGCGAGTTTGAAGTACGAGCATGAGGTAAGGCAGAAGGTGGGGGGTAAGTGGTTAGGCAACAGGTCATATGAATAAGGGTGTTGTGTCGTGATTGTATAGTTATGAGACAAAAGTTGATGAGTTGACCGAACTTAGCACCATTTGCGAACATTTAGACATTGCGATAGTGGATTGGGGGAATTGTACGTTTCATACAAAGGGTGGGTTCTCGTGTAAATATCTTGGTTGGGTTGGGTTTGAGTATTCAAGAATCAAGAGTTAGGTTGGGTTTGGATTTACTTAGGTATAGCTTTGAGGAGGTTTGAATGTATTGTTTGTGGTTGGTAAGGATATCTTGGTTTGTCATGGTTGGATTTCTATGGTCAATTGTTTGATGATTTGGGTTGTCGTTTGTGGGTTGAGTTTCGAGAGCAGCATCGAGGAAAAACGAGAAGACATGAAGTGTGAACAATTCGCGTGACATTGGACGTAAATATGAAATTCATATCAAAATAAAAAAAAACATTACATGAAAGATTCATAAAATCGGAATCCATCTATAATATGAAAATAAATAAGAATTACAATCGCATGAAACAAAATTTGAAATCAAAATCAAAATGCTCATGAGTTAGTATGAGTTTTCGCATTTTAATAATACTAATCTCGTAAATTTTCGAATAAACATATGAAAAATATATCAAATTTTGAAATAAAGAAGAAACATAGAATTAATACAAACCTAATATGAGTAATGAAATCGAATTGAAAATTGAGTGTTTATGTACCACCATAACTTTTCGAATTTTCAATTAAAACCATAATAATAAACGAATTGTATAAAGAAAAGGAATTAAAGCTCGATAATTCATGCATCACCATGACTTTTCAAATTCTCAATTTTAAAACACACGAGAAAATGAGTATTGAAGATTGACTATTCATGTATCACCATGACTTTTCGAATTTTCAATTTTAAACCCAAAACAGTAAATGAATATATATTAATGAAGTTAATGAATTGAAATTCGACGATTCATGTATCACCATGACTTTTCGAATTATAACAAATAAATAAAACGGGTTAAACTCGACAATTCGTGCAATAGCAAAAATTTTAAAAATTTCTATGAATATATAAACTCAAAAAAATGAATTAAAACTTGACCATTCGCATAACCCAATGACTTTTAAAACCGCAATATAAACAATTAAGTCTTCGCAATCACATGTTGTATGAATCATCATAACTTGTATGTTCCAATGAAAAAAAATGTATAATCAAATCAAACCAATAGTTGGGTATTCGTGTATCACCACGACTTGACAAACTTTCAGTTAAAACGTATAAATCAAAACGCGTAATAAAATCAAACCAAAAGCTGTTTATTCGTGTATCACCACGACTTGTCAGACTTTTAGTTAAACACATTGTAAAACATTGAGGGTCGGAGTCACACGTCGCATGAACCACCATGACTTGTGTGACATCCTAAGGAGTGAAACCATATCCTTATCACAAAGGGGACATGGTCACGTTTGAAAGCATAGAATTGCGATTCGTATGGCGTTTGGTGTGGAACGATTTGGCTTAATAAGTTTCATGCCCTTCCCGAAATCTCCAGGTAAGCAACCAGGTACAACGTCTGATTGGATATATGCACATTTCTTATCCTTAGGTTTCAATAACCTTGGTGTCAAGAGTTCGGAAAACAACCACGTCCCCCTTACAGTTACTACGAACCCGCCACATAGAACCGTCTCTAAGAAGATGAAACACCGAATTTTGAAATTGATTGAAATTTCTTTTGAGAAAACATGTTTTAGGCCTAAGCCTTGGACTTGTGTGTGTTTACTTGTGTTCATTGGACGTCAATGAAATCAACAGTATAGTAATACGGTAATAGTAAGTGCATTTAAACAATCAAGTAAAGGTTCACATAATTTTATCATGCAACCTAAACAGTTAACAAATAAGCTATAGCTACTTAGAATACTACGTCTACTGTCCTATCTTATAGCCACGGCTTTGATACCAATTTGTAACACCCCGGCTAAAGCAGAAACGCCTGAGTGTGACGTACAGATTGTTCAAACACACGTGACACTATTAGGTGACCATAATAACATTATTTCATTTAAATCTTCATGTAACACAAGTTTTTCAAATAATACAGGTTTTGTAACAAATAAATAAACAATTGATAAATTGTTCTTTGAATATCCTATAGGCATGCTATGTGTCTTCTAACTTTCATCCTCGTATCTTTAAACCTGTAACATATGTATAAAATAAAGTCAGCTATGAACATAGCTGGTGAGATTCCAACAGTTTGATATAATATGTAAAAATCATACAATTCATCGACAAGTGATAAATGAGCAAGTAAAGTTCTTTCCAGTTGGTATCAACCAACGTTCTCGGGTAATCGCAAAAGTAAGGTCATTTCCAGTTGGTAACAATCAACGTACTCGGATACAAATGGACCTGAGTGCAAAGGGGGGCGTATGATCATACTTATTGAGGCAACCACCGAGCAAGTAATCAAGTAACACACAAGTCCATATAGTGAATTGTAGTTTGTAATTGAAATCATAAATACTTGAAGTTTTGTAGGATACATATGCCACCCTAAATTATGAAAACTTTTAAAAAGGGGTTGTGAGAAACTCACCTCGAAAGTGAAGATAAACATTGCAATGAAAACCGAAAGCATGATAATGACACCGAAGCAACCAAAAGTGCGTTACAGAACCCGAAACGTTTGAACTTCTCGAACTATAAATAAAAATAAATACGGGAATTTAAAAACTAACGGAATTATATGGGTTAATCGTTTAGTTTTAAAGATGAAACGTTATATATTTTATTATTTTTTGGTGTGGTGTAAGGCCCCGAACCCCGGGAACCCCACAGTTGGTAATCATTGAAAACACTTGTGAAAATATTTAAACTTAAAAATGATTCATTTCATTAAAATAAGCAATTCAGAGTATAATTCAGCGGAAAACATAAATAATAAAATAAGTTCCCAAAACCCGGGAATTTTGCCCAAAATCAACATAGTTATCTTTAATATAAAAACTTTTAAAAATAAATGTTTAATAGTAAAACTTCAATTCCCGTATGCCCTTCACCGTCCAAGTAGCTTCGTGCACGTCCAAGCGATAAGGCATCCTTTTCCTAACCTGAAACTCACACTAACATGCACACAAAGTCAGCTTGAGCTGAGTGAGTTCAAGTTTTAAGTAAATAATATCAGAAAATAATAGTTATGATAGTCATACCAAAAGTTTTAAAAAAATAAAAAGGGTGCATCCATCAAATCATCATTACCGAAACTAAACATCCTCATACATACATATACAAAATGTATATGTAAACATCCTTTCAATTACATCTCTATATATATCACAGTATATATATATATAACATCCACGTATAACATCAGGGTCGAGCAAATGTACAACCCAAACACGTAACATCAGTGCATGCAAACACAAAGTAGGCATACTCAACATCAGTAGTCGAAAATCTGTCCAACGAAAAATTTTGGAAAAATTGAGCATCAAAACGATTAGGGGTGAACAAAAAGAGTGTTGGGGTTTGTAGTACATACCTTGAACTACTTCTAGGAGCTTGGAATCGATCAAAAAGTCGAAGCAAGGAAGGGAGGGGGTGGCTGGACTTGGCCGATCGCAAACGCAGCAGCTAGGGTTTTTTCTTTTTTTTTGTTTATGATATATTACAAATATGTTTCATCCAAGTCCCTCGAATTTGCAAGATTTGGCGACTTATAAGGAAGGTTAAGTGTTTTAACGTAGCGGGGATGACGTAAAGGCTCCCGAGAAACGTTGGTAAAGTCCCGAGAGTTATACATACTCTACAATCTTTAATTCTTGAAACCGGAATTAACGGACGTTACAAGTCCACCCCCTTACAATGGGATTCGTCCCCGAATCCCGATGCGACGGGAACATCTGCGGATAATGCTTCATCATCTCGTCTTCGGCCTCCCAAGTGGCCTCGGAACCCCTACGGTGTTTCCACTGCACCTTCACCTATCTAACCACCTTATTCCTCAAACGTCTCTCCTGACGGTCAAGAATAGCAATCGGTTGCTCAACGTAGTTCAGCTTACTATTGAGTTCAATATCATCGAGAGGCACATGGGCCTCTTCGTCCGCTAGGCATTTCCTCAGATGGGACACGTAAAAAGTAGGATGAATCCCCGCGAGCTCCTCGGGCAATTCCAGCCTATATGCTACCTCACCGACTCGGGCCAATATACGGAACGTGCCAATAAACCTCGGACTGAGCTTCCCCCTCTTACGAAAATGAATAATGCCCTTCCAGGGAGAAAGTTTTAACATAACCCGATTGCCAGCCTTAAACACAATAGGCCTTCGCCTCTTATCTTCATAAGATTTCTGACGATCCTGAGCGGCCTTCATAAATGCTTTAATCTTGTCGAGCTTCTCAGTCGTAGCCTCGACCACCTCTAAACTACCCAACTGCTTTTGACCAATGGAACCCCAACAGACTGGAGTCCTACACCTCCTACCATACAACATCTCAAACGGTGGCATCCCAATCGTGGCGTGATAACTGTTATTATACGAAAACTCCACCAACGGTAAGTGACGGTCCCAACTACCACCAAAGTCGATAACACAAGCCCGCAACATATCCTCGAGAGTCTGAATGGTCCTCTCGGACTGACCATCCTTCTGTGGGTGATAAGCAGTACTGATGAGGAGTTTGGTGCCCATCTCCTCGTGAAACCTTTTCCACAACCTGGAGGTGAAACGCGTATCCCTATCCGAAACAATAGATACCGGCACCCCGTGCCTAGAGACGATCTCACTAATAAACACATCGGCCAGCTGCTCAAAATTAAAAGTCTCTCGAATCGGCAAGAAATGGGCGCTCTTGGTCAATCTATCCACGATTACCCAAATGGTGTCATAATTACCCCTAGGAGTACGAGCCAGTTTAGTCACGAAATCCATAGTAAGATGCTCCCATTTCCACTCAGGTATTTCCAACGGCTGAAGTTTCCCAAATGGCTTCTGATGCTCGGCCTTAACTTGTAGACACGTCAAACACTTACTCACGTACTGAGCCACCTCAAATTTCATCGCAGGCCACCAATAATTTTTTCTTCAAGTCTTGGTACATCTTGGTCGCGCCCGGGGGAATATAATAGCGCGACTTGTGTGCCTCATCCAAAATTTTATCTCTGAATCCCCCATATCTCGGTACCCATAAACGACCATCCTTATACTTCACCCCGTCATCGACGTCTTCCAACAATTTCTCCTGACCCCAAACACGTTCTGACATAATCCATTCCACCTGCAACGCTTCATTCTGGACGTTGGCTATTTGTTTCAAAATGTCGGGTTTGAGAATAAGCTGGTAGGATTTCACACGAATCGGCTTCGGTCTCTCCTTCCGGCTCAACGCGTCAGCCGCCACGTTAGCCTTATCGGGGTGGTACATAATATCCAAATCATAATCCTTAATCAACTCCAACCATCGTCGTTGGCGCATATTCAGTTCCTTTTGTTCAAAGAAGTATTTTAAACTCTTATGGTCGGTATAAATAACGGAAGGAACATCGTACAAATAGTGCCTCCACAACTTAAGCGCAAACACAACCGCTGCCAGTTCTAAATCATGGGTAGGATAATTCGCCTCGTGAGGCTTCAATTGTCGTGAGGCATAAGCGATGACTCGACCTCGCTGCATCAAAACACACCCAAGCCCCTGATAAGAGGCATCAGAATACACCACCAAATCATCGGTGCCATCAGGTAAAGCTAAGATGGGGGCATGCGTCAATCTGTTCTTCAACTCGAGAAAAGCCTCCTCCTGTTCCATACCCCAAACGAACTTAACACTCTTCTTAGTCAGCTTGGTCAGAGAAGAAGCAATTTTCGAAAAATCGGGAATAAAGCGGCGGTAATACCCCGCCAAACCCAAGAAACTACGGATTTCAGTTGGAGACTTAGGAGACTCCCATTCATTCACGGCTTCCACCTTTGCAGGGTCAACCAGAATACCACTCGGGTTAATAACATGGCCCAAGAATTGAACCTCACGTAACCAGAAGGAACACTTAGAAAATTTCGCATACAATTTGTTCTTCCACAGAGCCTCCAACACTTCCACGAGATGACTGGCATGATCGGATTCACTTTTAGAGTACACAAGAATGTCTTCGATGAATACAATAACCGAACGATCAAGCATCGGTCTACACACCCGGTTCATAAGATCCATGAACGCAGCCGGTGCGTTGGTTAAACCGAAGGACATCACCAGAAATTCATAATGTCCATAACGAGTGCGGAAGGCAGTCTTAGGAATATCTTCCTCCTGAATCTTCAGCTGATGATACCCGGACCTAAGGTCGATCTTCGAGAACCAATTAGCCCCTTGGAGTTGATCGAATAATTCGTCGATCCTCGGGAGCGGGTACCGATTTTTAACAGTGAGCTTGTTTAATTCGCGATAGTCAAGGCACATCCGCATGCTACCGTCCTTCTTTTTAACGAACAGGACCGGGGCACCCCAAGGTGAGATGCTCGGTCGGTTAAAGCCCTTATCGAGCAATTCTTCCAATTGATCCATAAGCTCCTTCATTTCATTTGGCGCTAGGCGGTAGGGAGCTCGGGCAACGGGTTTGGCGCCCAGTACAAGGTCTATCTGGAACTCAACCTCACGATCCGGCGGCACATCTGACAAATCATCTGGAAATACATCCGGGAAATCCCGAACAATAGGAACATCACCGACGGTAGCCACCTCGGTATTCACATTCATCGCATACGCCAGATACGCCCCGCACCCTCGCTGCATCAACTTTCCCGCCTTAAGCATGGATATAATATGTGGCGTCGCAACATTCCAATCACCGAAGACCGTAATTCGAGTCCCATCCGGGGCCCTTTGACGAACGAGTTTCTGACCACAAATGATCTGAGCATCAACATTCGCGAGCCAATCCATCCCGAGCACCACATCGAAACAACCAAGCGGCATCAAATACAATCACACTGGAAATCTATAACCAGACAACTCGATGGAACAACCCTGAATAGCCCTAGACACGGACACGGATTTTCCTACGGTGACCTCAACCTCAAACACATCGTCTACGCGCTCGGGTGATTTATTCAACAAGGAACAAAAAGCGGTTGACACAAAACTCCTACTGGCGCTTAAATCAAATAGAACTGACGCCTGAAACTCATCAAGTAGGAAAGTACCTGGGACGATATTATACTACTGCTTAGCTACACGGTCAACACATACGATTTCAAAGGAACAAGAAATTATAACAGTGGAATGAAAGCTAAATAAGGAAAAAGTATCTTAAATGACATCCGCATCCTCTTTCGCTTCCTTCTTGGAGATGTTGAAGGCCCTCGCCCTGGCCTTCGGCTTCTCATCCATCCTCCCCATCGAGGAAGTCCCCTGCCCGGACCCCCCGCCTTACTGGAAGGACAGTTTGATGCCAAGTGACCCGAACCCTTACAGCGGAAACAGGTCAATGTCGGACACTCGAAATGGGGGTGTCCTACCTTATCACAATGAAAACAAGTGCCAAACCCAATCCTACATTCCCCCTTGTGCGGCTTCCCGCACTTCTTGCAATTACCAAACGCCACACCCCTTTTAAACTCAGAAGTCTTAGTCTTTACCCTTTTCTCAGACGGATTAAAATTGCTTCCCCCGGGCCGCTTCCTGTACGAATTTGAGTTCCATGCCTTCCTATTCTCGGGCGGTGGTAACTTCTCCCTCTGATCATATAGCGTACCTGCTAGAGTGACCACCGAGTGAAAAGAGTTCATGTCGGTAGTCAACACACCCCTACGAATATCCACCGGAAGCCCCTTCACGTACTTCTTAATCCTCTTGGTTTCGGGAGTAACCAAATCAGGACATAAACGAGCCATCTTGTTAAACTTGGTGGTATACTCCCGATGCGACATAGTGCCAGCCTCCAAGGTCAAGAATTCCTGTTCTATCTTATCCAATTCATGCGGAGGACAAAACTGATCGAGAACCAATTTCTTCAACTCATCCCACGTCATCCTCCTAATCAAACGATCACCCATAGCTTGCGCCAAGTTATCCCACCAACATAGTGCCTCGCAATGAAACGAGGCAGTAGCATAAGTCACCATGTCATCCCTTGCACTTACTAACCCTCAGAACAGCCTCCATCTCTCTCACCCACTGATGTGCTACCAATGCATCTTTAGTACCATTGAAAGAAGGGGGGTGACACTTCTTAAAGTCACCATACAAGCAACCCTGGGTCGATACACTAACTGTCCGCACCTCATCTTCATCCCCACTCGGCACATACACTTCCTCTTCCTCTTCAACCTGTACCTCCGTACTCTTCCTTCCCCTATCCGAACCCTTACCAACCAGTGTCTCCTCCATGGCCCTGACGGCCTCAACAACGATCTCAGGAATGGCGCTATGGAGCACCTGGTAAACCTCATCCATGATAGCCATGCGCATAGCAGGATCTAAGGCGGGGTTATCCCCCTCCTCATGAATCGAGGTGTCCTGCTGGGAGGTAGAATCTCACTCTCGGCTTCGGCACGTGGCTTACGACCACGACCACGACCACGAACACTAGAGCCACCTCTCCTAGCTGCTCGAGTAATAACTATGACTTATCCCTACAAAGACAGAATTTTAACACGGTCAAGTACAAGTGGTAATTAGAACATGTAAGGTAAGGTTAAACTGCTAATGACGTTGATAAAGTGTAATTAGTCGTTTACTTTACCTGCCCGTCCTAACCACCCCCTGCCCCTAACCTCGTTAGCCATCCATCTAACACTTAAACAGTTAATCACATACCGGGAACTTTTTAAATTTAAAGGAATGACTAATTAATTAAAAATTACCTCTTGGCGTGCAGCTACTCGCGGTGGGCATACTGGTCTCTTTTCTTACAATCCGAGTCCAAGCATTCGGGGATGCTCGGATCCCTCGAACCATGGCTCTGATACCAACTTGTAAGGCCCCGAACCCTGGGAAACCCACAGTTGGTAATCATTGAAAACACTTGTGAAAATATTTAAACTTAAAAATGATTCATTTCATTAAAATAAGCAATTCAGAGTATAATTCAGCGGAAAACATAAATAATAAAATAAGTTCCCAAAACCCGGGAATTTTGCCCAAAATCAACATAGTTATCTTTAAATAAAAACTTTTAAAAATAAATGTTTAATAGTAAAACTTCAATTCCCGTATGCCCTTCACCATCCAAGTAGCTTCGTGCACGTCCAAGCGATAAGGCATCCTCTTCCTAACCTGAAACTCACACTAACATGCACACAAAGCCAGCTTGAGCTGAGTGAGTTCAAGTTTTAAGTAAATAATATCAGTAAATAATAGTTATGATAGTCATACCAAAAGTTTTAAAAAAATAAAAAGGGTGCATCCATCAAATCATCATTACCGAAACTAAACATCCTCATACATACATATACAAAATGTATATGTAAACATCGTTTCAATTACATCTCTATATATATCACAGTATATATATATAACATCCACGTATAACATCAGGGTCGAGAAAACGTACAACCCAAACACGCAACATCAGTGCATGCAAACACAAAGTAGGCATACACAACATCAGTAGTCGAAACGACTACAACATCGCCAGATATAGGCCAAGCAATAATGTATATACATACATATATATATATATATATATATATATATATATATATATATATATATATATATTTAACATCCCAAGGCCTACCATATGCTAGCAAGACTATATAAATTCATTTAAAAGCATTTCATCATGTAAGAAAACACTTAGGTGTGCATGCTAGCCCAAAAGTAAAAAGAGTAAAAAGGGCATCATGAACTCACCTGAAATCAATCGAACACCTGCAACGAGCTAGGAAATCCCTAAGTGCACAATCACAAGCAAGGGCTTGTAAATTATACACAACGCGTTACTAAACTAGACCGTAAGAACACTCTTGCCTAATGGGCCGTTCAAGCCCAACGCTTTGGCCCAAGGCCCAACACTTGGCCCAAGGCCCAAGGATAATTAAATCGGGTCGAATGCGCGTGTAATAAACCTTAAAACCATTTGTTAAACGAATCAGCCCCGAATGGACCAAATTCCATTTTAAATCTTTTCATTCATCAAGATTACGTCACCCGAGTTGATTGGGTTGACGGTTCCTTTTTACAACTCTTACTTTAACGTTTAAACGAAAATTCGTGCACCGCCGACTCGATTGACGAAGCACTAACCACAACAGCCCCGAGCATCAAAAAATTAATTTTTTCACAGCCCTTAAACCCCCCTAGGGCTGTACAAACTGATTCGGTCGGTCACCCGATCAATTAAACTCAACAATTTGCAAATCTACACCCGATAAACCCTAGTTTTCGAACTAAAATCGATTGACTGACCTAAACACATCCAATGACCACGAAATTTTAATATGATGTAAATGCCATACCTAGGGATCTTTCTACACCAGAAACTCTAATTTTTATCCACGGCAAGTGGGTCAATTACACCTTGGCCGAAAATCTGTCCAACGAAAAGTTTCGGCAAAATTGAGCATCAAAACGATTAGGGGTAAACAAAAAGAGTGTTGGGTTTGTAGTAAATACCTTGAACTACTTCTAGGAGCTTGGAATCGATCAAAAAGTCAAAGCAAGGAAGGGAGGGGGTGGCTAGACTTGGCCAATCGCAAACAGCAGCAGCTAGGGTTTTTTCTTTTTTTTTTTTATGATATATTACAAATATGTTTCATCCAAGTCCCTCGAATTTGCAAGATTTGGCGACTTGTAAGGAAGGTTAAGTGTTTTTAATGTAGCGGGGATGACGTAAAGGCTCCCGAGAAACGTCGGTTAAGTCCCGAGAGTTATACATACTCTACAATTTTTAATTCTTGAAACCGGAATTAACGGGCGTTACATGTGGATTATTTTAATATTATTCTAAGTTTAACGGGATCATATATTGATAAGTTATGTTGAGGGTTAGTGAATATTTTAAAATTTTATAACTTTTGATTGTTATATTAGTATTTATGTTTGAACGGAATTTCGGTTATTATTACGATATAAATATTTGGACGGCAAGGACACGAAGTTTATAGGTTCGAAAGACATGAAATAATGTGTACAAATCGAAATTATAATTATTGTTTTTTTTAACGAAAGGATTTTAAACGAATTAAAAGTTACGTTTAATATTAACGAATGATTACGGTTTATGAAAACGAAAATTTGGTTTTAAGTGAAAATAGTGAGATAGTATTTATGCTTAATTTATAAAATTTTTATTTAATTTAAACTGATTTTTGTAATTTGTTTATGATTTTTAAATGATTATAATTAATTAGTAAAGAATAATTGATTTAATAAACTTATATAAAAAGAAAGAGGGCCTAACCCGGGTCCATGCATTACAAGTTTAGCGTACTAACCAGCTGGTCTAGATAGATCATTCGTTTATGATATGGTTTTTATTATATATATATATACACACTATTAATTTTAAAGGTATAACACACTATTAATTTTAAAGGTATATTGATTATTATTAGTAAAAAAATACATTTACAATACCCGGGTCTGGTGTTTAACAAAGTCATGTCTTAGCCACTGGACCATTATTCACATTCTATTTATCTTTGATAACAATTATATATATTAACAGTAAGAAGTCATCTTCTTCATTGAAAAGAAACCCTAGAATTTGCAACTGTTAATTCATTCTGTGTTGGTTAAAATTGATTTATGTGTTTTGTTATTCGGCTAACAATCAAAAGAAAACATATCATGATTACCTTAATTAGTGCCGGAAAGAGGGTTAACAATGGTGGCCGGAATCCGATGCTTTAGAGACAAAATCCGGTGTTACAGAGCGTATAAAAGAGAGATTAAAAGTGATGAGCGAGTTTTGTTCGATGTTAGGTTCATATTTATACCAGTTAGAGGAGCGTATCATCATTAATTCGTGATTAATATGTTGGCCGAAAAATCCGTCGAGTGTCGCGGATTAATTGTCTGTTAATTGGGCGTTATAATATAATTAACTCGTTAGTTATCGATGTTTATTAATGTACGAATATGTTATGCTAATGAAGAGGTATGTACCCGCCTCAACACCGAGCAAGGCGGGTCAACCCGCAAGATAAACACATTATGAAGGCAC
This sequence comes from Bidens hawaiensis, assembly GCF_021521415.1. Lineage (NCBI taxonomy): Eukaryota > Viridiplantae > Streptophyta > Magnoliopsida > Asterales > Asteraceae > Bidens > Bidens hawaiensis. The sequence continues at coordinate 116,429 of NW_027498903.1, forward strand.
AAAGCCAAAACCTATGCGCATGGCGCATACAAAACATGCTCAGGCATCATATGCTCGCGCATCACATATGCGCGCGGTGCATATCACATGCTCGTGCATATCACATCTGCCCAGGCACACATATGCTCGCGCATCACATATGCGCGCGACGCACCAGCGCGCGGCGCATATCACATGCTCGTGCATATCACATCTGCGCATGAAATATCTGCGCGTGAGAATAAAGAGAAGACCTCGCGCATCCTCAGGATGGGCGCATATCACACATGCACATAATCGACCTCGTCCTTATCCAAATCAGGATTACGGCAACCTTGATTGTGCACGTCAGACAACCTTCCAGAAGGCATCTTTTTAAGGAATAAGGATATGCTGATGTTGACAGCTGCTAAATGAAAGGTGGACAGCTCAGCATGACTCATGGGTTACCACGTGATCATAACCAATGAAAAAGCACCAGGTGTCTCCAGGGACACGTGGCGCAAATCGATTGGAGGAGGCCAACAAAACCCTAATTTGGTCTCAGCTCAATCAGTGGAAACCCTAGCACTATAAATACATCATAACGTACACAGTTACACAGACATTGATTCACATTGAAGCATATTCAATTACATTCACTGACAGGCAGCCCTAGTCAGTTACTTTCTCATACACAGAGAGACAATCACATAATCATACAGAGTAACATACAGTATTCAGCTATTAAGCAATACTCTCCCAATTCCCTTACTCACACATTATTATCTTCTCCTACACATACTTATTCTCACGCCGGAGGGTTACCCCAAAGAGGACCCCTCTGTCCCTTTCTGAGGGGTAAGTAACGGCGCTGTTCATTTTGTAGGTGGAAGAACACTGATCCAGAAGAACCATCGGTGAAATAGTATAATCACACCCGAGGAAAGTAGATCTGCTACCAGCGAGTAGATCCACGTTTCTTCATTGGCGCCATCCACTGTTACATCGGCAATCAGATCTCATCAGATCTACATAATAAAAAAAATCAATCACCATGGTTTCTGGCGTTCGTAACGTTGATCAAGCTCTGGAGGATATTGAACGTGAGGGTGTTAACGACGGACAGCAGGTTCTGAGGGTTCAGCGTGATTCTACGCGTACCACCAGCAACCGTCCCTTCGTCACAACCCCTCACGGCCAGACTGAAACTCCTCCAGACGATCTCACGTTACAAAATATGGCCGGCGCGAAATTGAAAGGACCAATGGGTCCAGAAGAAGAAACAAATGATCCGAATGAATGGCTCATAAACGAGCAGCGGCGTCTGATGGAAAAGTACAACGAAATGGTCAAACAGAAGAAGCTAGCCGACCAAACACAAAGGCAAGCGTTTGATAAGCAGACTACAAAAAGGCCGCGCGCGCCGGAAGAAGGACATTCTGTTCACACTGCACACACTGAGTTCAGTGATGAAGAAGTGCATAGCATGAGGAAGACGCGGGATACTCATGCAGGAGGCTCACAGCTCCGCGCGCCTGTGAACATGGCGCCTGGAGCCAGAGCCGATCTGGATCTGCACATGCCGTACAGCCCACCAGTCAGAGGGCAAGTGGACGTAACCACACCCTACAGACCAGCCATCTTGGTGAAACACTCAAAGTTCACTGCGCGCATCGCGCAGGCTCCCATCCAGCACAAGACCAAGATGCCAAGTGGTCTGGGTAAATATGATGGCACAACAGATCCAGATGACTTTTTGCAAGGTTTCTATAACACGGGAAACCTAGAGAGCTGGACGATGCCAACATGGTGTCATATGTTTGCTCGCTGCCTCACGGGCGCAGCGCGGGTATGGTTCGAGAGCTTGCCGACTGGGCAAATTGATGGGTTCGAGGAACTATTAGAAAAGTTCCAAGCCCACTTCGTACAGCAGCGCAGGCACACGCGCGATCCTGATGACATCATGCACTGCGTACGCAGGAATGATGAAACGATTGAAGATTACATTACTCGTTTCAATCAGGAGTCCCTGGCAATCGGGGGTATAACTGAGCAGCTCCTGCGCGTGGCCTTTATACAAGGCGTGCGCAGTGATCAACTCCGCCGAGCTCTCGTAAGCAAAGATGGTATGCCCACCACTTGGGCAAAACTAATGGAAGCATCGCGAGTCTTCGCGAGAAATGAAAAACAGATTGCCCAAGATAGGGCAAGAGAAAGAGCGCATCAGGCTGAATCACCGCGCAGCAAAGAGAAGAGGGCCAAACAGAACTCTGTATGGTCCAGGTTGCAGCCAACAAGTTTTTCTTCCGCAGAAAAGCAAGCGCAACCAAGCTCACCCCAGCCCCAAAAAGATGTTCGTAGTCGCGGGGAGGGTGACAAGAGGGAGGGCGGCAGAGATCCTAGCAGACCTCTGCCAAGAATATGGACTTCCCTCACTAAAACACCTTCACAGGTGTTAAATACTGAGAATGTCCAATTCAAGCCCCCCAAGCAACTACACTACAAGGGACCGCAAAACAGTGGCAAATATTGTGAATTTCACAAGTCCCCGGGCCACAACACCGACGCATGCCATCATTTAAAGGATGCGATCGAGAAGGATGTAAAATCAGGCAAGCTGGCTCACTTGGTGAAAAACCAAAGAATAGAAGATGAGCAACCGGAAGGAGCCTCTGCCAGCAAGAAATACAAAATAATCTGTGTGGCTGAGGGGGGACGACAAGGGCAGACGTCAAAAAAGAGAAGCGCGCAAATCCACGGAGATTGGCGCGAGCAGCAAGTCATCTTCCCAAGAATCAGGGGAGGCCCTTCAATAAGCAGTCCTCTCGTCATCACCACACACATTGCTCATTACGAAGTGTCAAAGGTCCTGGTGGACACTGGAAGCGAATCTGACATTATGTATGAGCAATGTTTCAGAAAGTTAGACCCGGCAGACCAAGCGCGGCTCGAAATTGTGAACGCACCAATCTGTGGTGTTTCAAATGAAATCATCCATCCCCTAGGCCAGATTCAGTTTGAACTAACTATGGGGGATGATGAGCACAAGCGAGCCGAAGTTGTCAACTTCTTGGTCTTGCCCACCACGTCATGCCACAATATGATCCTGGGTAGGGGAACGATTGCCCAATTTAATGCTGTACCGTCGCCAGCGCACGGCGCATTGGGGTTCCCTACACCAACAGGCGTAACATTTGTTTACCGCGATCATTTGTGCGCAGTGACAAGTACGCCGCGGGAAGGGAGAATGAAACTTCCAATGGCGGACAATGCGCCAGAGAAGTGGATTTTAAACCCAAAATTCCCAGAGCAAACGGTCACAATTGGCGCTACCATTTCAGACGAAACGAGATTAAGAATGAAAAGGTTGCTCACAAAATACACGTCGGTTTTCGCGTGGCAACACTCCGATATGACGGGGGTCCCGCGAGACTTGGCGCAACATTCTCTTAACACGTTCAAGTCGGTGGAGCCAATTGCTCAGAAAAAGAGAATCATGGGGGATGAAAAGGCGAAGGCCATGAATGAGCAAGTGGAGGACCTGTTGCGCGCAAACATCATCCGCCCGATCCGATACCAGACGTGGGTAGCCAATCCTGTGATGGTAAAGAAAAGCAACGGGTCATGGAGGATGTGTATTGACTTCAAGGACCTCAACAAAGCATGTCCGAAAGACTGTTACCATCTCCCAAACATCGACGCAAAGGTGGACTCCGTGGCGCCATTCAAGCTCAAATGTTTCCTGGATGCCTACAAAGGCTATCACCAGATTCAAATGGCACCACAGGACGAAGACAAGACTGCCTTCAGAACCGACAAGGGTGTTTTTTGTTACACAAAAATGCCCTTTGGTTTAAAGAATGCGGGCGCCACCTATCAGAGACTTATGGATTCGGTTTTCAGTGAACAAATCGGAAGAAATCTAGAAGTCTACGTTGATGATTTGGTGATCAAGAGCAGGGAGGAGAGACAAATGCTCAAAGACATCGAGGAAACTCTTCAGCGCCTAACGGAAGTTAACATGAAGCTCAACCCGAGCAAATGTACTTTCGGCGCGGAAGAGGGGAAATTTCTTGGTGTAATGGTCACTAAGGATGGTTTCAAGGTGAACCCTAAAAAGGTGGAAGCCATCCTTGACATGCCTTCACCATCCACCATGAAAGAGGTTCAGAAGCTGAATGGTAGATTGGTGTCAATCAACAGGTTCCTAGCGAACCACGCCAGCAAATCTACTCCATTCGTTAACACTTTGAGGAACTGCTTGAAGAAGAGCCAATTCAAGTGGACGCCTGAGGCTGAGCAAGCTTTCAGTGAGATAAAAGAATGTCTCATAAAGCTGCCCGCGCTAACAGCTCCACTTCCTGGCGAAACCCTTACATTGTACCTGTCAGCTGGAGACCGCGCCATCGGCGCAGTATTATTGGTGGATCGCAAGGGGATCCAAATGCCAATATACTATGTGAGTCGGGTACTGACAGACCCTGAGACGCGCTATTCCATCATGGAAAAGTTAGTTTTGTCACTAACACACGCGTCGCGCAAGCTCCATAGATACTTCAATGGTCATCCTATTGAAGTTCTGACTGGTTACAACATCCAGCAAGTCTTGCGACGCCCCGCGCTCTCCGGAAGGCTGACAAAGTGGGCGCTGGAATTAGGTGAACACACGATCACCTATAAGCCCCGTCCAGCAATAAAGGGTCAAGTTTTAGCGGATTTCATCACGGAAATCCCAGAGGGAAAGATTGAAGAAGCTCAGCGCGAGGTAGACCCTCCGCGAGCAAATGATGAAGAAGATGTTTGGAGGCTATTCACTGATGGAGCCTCCAACAGCGAAGGGTCCGGCGCAGGCCTCAAACTGGTGGACCCTGATAATCATGAATATACTTATGCTATTAGATTGGACTTCAAGAGTACCAACAATGAGGCTGAGTATGAAGCCCTGCTGGCTGGTCTGCGCATTGCGCGCAAGTTTGGAGTTAAAAGGCTAGAGGCCCATGTTGATTCTTACTTGGTAGCTGCTCAGGTCAACGGCCTTTATGACGCCAAGGAGAACACAATGCCTCTATATCTAGAGCAGGCAAAAAAGCTCGTTGATCAGTTTGACTTCTTCAGAATCATACACATTTCGCGCAGCGAAAATAAGTCTGCTGACACGTTGAGTAAGATGGCTTCAACTAATTTTGATCACTTTGGCAAAGATGTCAGGGTGGAAGTGATGAGCAACCCGTCAGTGCAAACGCAATCTGTCCTTGTAATTCATACAACCCCTTCATCCTGGATAACTCCAATAATGGAATTCCTGAAGGAGGGGAAGTTACCGGACGATCGCGCACAGGCGAGAAAGATAAGACACAAGGCGCAGAACTATGAACTACTTGATGGTACATTATATCGACGCTCTTACCTTGGACCGCTCATGAAATGCCTGGATGCTAAAGAAGCAAGCTATGTGATTAGGGAGATTCACGAAGGAATCTGCGGAATACACGCTGGCCCGCGCATGGTGGTTGCCAAGGCAATGAGCTCACGCTACTATTGGCCAGGCATGTACTTGGATGCGCTGAAAGAAATCCAAAAATGCAAGGCATGTCAGAGCTACGCGCCAAACACCATGCGGCCAAAGAACAACTTGATTCCGGTGACCTCTGCATGGCCTTTCCACAAATGGGCCATTGATATTGTGGGGCCCCTGCCGCAAGCGCAAGGGCGAGTGAAATTTTTGGTAGCGGCGGTAGACTATTTCACTAAATGGGTTGAGGCCAAGCCACTAGCAAAAATCACAGCTGAGGCGATGAAGCAATTTATCTGGAGCCACATCATTTGCCGTTTTGGCCTTCCTATGGAAATTATGAGCGACAATGGCAAACAATTCACTGACAGGAAGATATCCAGCTGGCTCAAAGAATTGCACATCAACCAAATCTTCACTTCGGTCTACCACCCTCAAGGGAATGGCCAAGTGGAGCGCGCGAATCAAAGTTTGTTAAATGGGCTGAAGAAAAGGTTGGAGGGAGAATCCCATTCTTGGGTCGAAGAGTTACCTAATGTCCTGTGGGCGCAATGGACATTAAGCAAAACTAGTAATGGCGAATCCCCGTTCAGCCTAACCTATGGGACAGAGGCCATGATCCCAGCAGAAATTGGATGCCCATCCCATAGGGTACTCATGATGAGCAAGACTGATAACGAGCGCGAAAGAAGATTGGACCTCAACTTGCTTGAAGGGCGCAGAGAAGCGGCTATCATCAATGAGGCCAAATACAAGAAAAAGCTGGAAAAATATTATAATCAGCGCGTTAAAGAGTGCCACTTCAAGAAAAATGATTTTGTCCTTTGAAACAATGAAGCTAGCCGCGCAATACCCCCAGGAAAAATGTCCCCCAATTGGGAAGGACCTTATCAAATCTCAGAAGAATTGGGGAAAGGCGCGTACACTTTAAAAGATTTGAATGGAAAAAAGATACCGCGCGCGTGGAACGCAGCACAGCTTAGAAAATGCTTCATGTAAAAATTCAAATATGTAATCAAGGCTTTTAAGCCATCATGAATGATGATTCGCACTATCTTTCAATAGTTGTTCTATTACCTTTGCATACATGTTTCACACTTCCTTTATTAATTTGGAGCAATATGACAACACTATATTGACTTCAAAACAAAATAAAACGAAGTAAAACATACATGCGCGAGCCTTAGCTCAAACGCGTTAACGAGTCTTAACTCTAAAACGTCAGGGCCTTAGCCCAAACCTACGAGCCTTAGCTCAAACACGTTAATGGGTCTTAACTCTAAAAACGTCAGGGCCTTAGCCCAAAACAAAGAGCCTTAGCTCAAAACACTCACAAACATCCATCTTACATCCCGCGCAGCCTGATCATAAAAATCCTTAAACACAACTAAGGCAAAGTACATGTCATATCATAGTTGTTAAGGTCTCAGGTCGAGGTCGCGCACGGAATAAGAGTGGATATCTGAGTAACACATGCTGACATGTAATGGCTAAAACTCATAATTCCATATAAAAAACGCGCGACAACGAGGCGCAAAAAAGGAATAGTGAAAAGTCATCGCGCGTGTCAGCATAAACAAGATACTGCGAAACCACTTACAAAATAGGACTATGGTTAAGTGAATAATTTCCTTACAACCTTGTTCTTATTTTAACGTGCAAGCATATCTTATATCTATACAAGCAAACATGAAGAGATGAATGGAAATGCGCAAGATGTGAAAAAGGGAAAACAAATTTCATTCCATAGCGTTGAAATTTACAAGTATGATGAGTTACAAATTACAAATAAAAATAAAAACATGAAGGGCTTCTCAAGTCTCCACGTTGACATTAGCCTCTTCATCATCCTCATCATTGCCCTCGGCATCTGGCGCAGCCTGCTCCTCTTCATCTCCAAACTGACCATAGTCAAGTTCTTCCTCCTCATTGGAGTCTTCTATCACGACGGTGTCAGGAGCAGATTCTTTCGCCGCGCCAGAACCGCTGGCAGGGGCAACATCCCCCGCGCCACCATCATCGCCACCAGCCCCCTCGCATTCATCGAGCAACTTCTTTAGCGCGCCGAGGTCGGGCTGGTCAGCAAGCGCAGCAATCTGCAAATCAATAGAAAAGTATTGAGTACAAAACACTTGGAAAATTAATCAAGTAAAACTCATTAAGGTCAAGGTACCTGCATAAGGATGGGGATGGGAGTATTCATATACTTCTCCCCCACCGCGGCCATGTCCGCGCAGGCCGCGTCGCTCTTGTAAGGGTACTCGGATGGGTTCTTCTTCAACATGCCATATTCATACCCATCCGTAAACCCTTCAGCTCGACCCACCAAGCGCGCGGCAGCATTGCAGTCCATCACAAGGGCCTGAAACTCGGCAGAATATTTCATCGCCAAAGCGCAACGAGTCATGCCCTGTGACACCAGCCATTGGCGATCCTGCGCGAGGCCAGCAACAGACGTCTCGAGGCAGGAACCTGGGAGTTTAATAACTCAACAGTTTCCTTGGTCTTTTTTAGCTCCTCTTTATCAGACGCTGCTGCCGCCAAAATTTTTTCTTTCTCCGCCTGCGCAGCATCAAGTGCTTCCTGGCTGGACGCTGCCGTCGCCAAGGCCTCATCTCTATCGGCCTGCGCGGCCACCAACTCCTTCTTCAGGCGCGCAACCTCGCTCTCCAGTGATGATTTCTCAGTGATACTCTGGACGATAGCTTGGTCACGCGCCTCAGCCTGCTGTTCCAAGACACGCACTCTCCGCGCGTACTTGGCAACTTCGGCCTCCGCCACCTGCTGCTTCTCCCGCGCAGCTTGGAGCTCATGCCCGCGCTTAATAAAGGCGGTGTTGGCACTTGCTCGATTTTCGCTGAGCTCGGCCTGGAGTTTCTCAGCTCGCGCGCGAGCATCAGAAAGGTTCCAGGCAACCACCTTAGCCTCTCGCTGGGCTTCCACAAGAGCATCGCGTACTTTAATATAATCACGACGAAGCTCTTGGGAAGCAGCAAAGAAAGCCGACCCAGCGAAAATATGGTCGTTCAGCAAGTCCGCGCGGGTGCGCTCCTCCTGATACCTCCTTTCAGTAGGAGGCACGGCATGAGCCCAGAAGTCCTCGCATACTCCCATGGATTGGAAGGAACTGTCTTCATTAATATTCCATCTCGGGCGGTAAACGTGGTCACCTTCCTGCAAAACACAAGAAATGTTCTAAGTCATAAAACATACTTATATGGAGGTACGCGCAGCGGAGCAACAAATTAAAACATACCTGCGGGGATGAAGCAGAAAAGTCAGCGCCAGCCCCACCAGAAGTCTGCGCTGCGAACTCTTGTGGCATCGCAGGGCTGGCGCGGTCTCCCAAGGAGTCTTCAGCTTGAGCCCCCTCATCCTCCTCATCTTCTTCAATAGGCCTTTTCTCCTGCGACCTGGAGGGCTCCAAACCAGCCTCGCGGAGAGGGCTGCGCGTAGGAGGAGGCGAGGGAGGTCTCGACGCCGCCAGTTTGGTGCGCAATACGGCTTCCTGCTCCTTTGTAATCCCAATAAGTGGAGAATCAGCACTAGCAGGAGCAGGACCAGAACCAGCGGCGCCGCCAACGGCGCCAGGAGTGTCACCAGCAACTTGTACGCCAGCTACAACTCCTATGAACAAATCAACAAGGAAAATTGGTTTATGACTGGATCCAAAAGAAAAAATTCAGAAGACAAATGTTCAAAACATACCTTGGCGCAATTCTGTTCGCGCGGCGAACATCGCCATAAAGTTCATTCTACCCTTCTCAGAGGGTAGAACGGGGGACTTCGAAGCAGACCCCGGCGCAGCCTCAGCACCTTGTGGCGCCTGCGACTGATCTGCAACCGTCGCCGGTCCTGCAAACATTCAAAGGAGCAAAGGTTTAATAATAATTCAATCAGATGAAGATAAGCAAAGTATACCTGTCGCAGGCGCGGCACTGCTTCTCTCTTCAGCCGCGCGAACGGAGGAGGTGACGCCACCATACCTCAAGTGGACAGGAGGTCTGCCCACTTTCACAGGCAGGGAAGCTAAAGAACCCTTGGTGGTAAACACCTGGGTTTCCTTAGGTCCCTTCGTTTGAGCATGGGGATGAGCGACAGGGGTGTCATCTTTCTTTTGTCTCTTACTGCCCCCTGCGCCAGATTTCCCCTTAGCTTTGCGCTTTAGTAGGGGCGCCTCCTCTTCCTCCTCCTCCTCTTCCGCGAGCTCCAGCTCATAGTTTTCGAGCGCATCTGCAAATACAAGCAACAGAACTGTTAATAAATTTTGGTATTCTAAAGGAATAAGCATAAGTGCGAAGGCTTACCATGCGCGTCGCTATCAAAATTAAATTCCAGATCCACAGGGATGAACGTGTCATCGAAGCGATCTGGGAAACCAACCTCCCCAGCGCCAAGCGCGACGGAACCACCCTCCACTTGATCATCATAAGCGGCGTGGATATAATCCTTGGTGACTGCACAAAAAGAAGTCAAGTGATATCAGCAAAAAGAATTATGTTCGCGCAGAAAAAGAAATAAAGCAATAAAATAAACTTACACAACCCGTCGACTTGGATTACGGGCTCAAGCGCGCTGTCAGCCCACAGCTTACTCATGCCGACCCCCACCAGCTCCTCCTCGCGAATGCTCTTGGCAGGGGATGGTTCAGTGGTCAGCTTATTAACCCAGGCGCCAGTTGGGTTCTTGAGGACACCCTCATCCGCAGGCGCAGAAGAGATAGAGCGCATGGTCATACGGATGGGGATCACACCAGCCCTTATGTAAAAGAACCTCTCAGACCAGTCATGAAGGCTCTTGAATGAAACAGTGGAGCACTTCACCTTCTGACTGCGAGGAATAAAAGAGAACCAATTGTCTTGGATCTTGGGCTTGTAAAAATACTGAAAGCGCCGAGGAGTGGGCTCCTCGCGCTGGGATTTGCACATGAACTCAAAGTGAGTCACGCGCACGAGTCCAAATGGATGGACTTGGGATATATGAATCCCATAGAACTTCAGCAGTGCACCCACAAACCTTGTTATCGGGAGACGAAGGTTGCAGTGGGTGAAAAAGTGACTATATAGGGATATATAGCCGGCAGGCGGGTCCGCCGCCGTTTGCCCGGCCCCAGGCAACATGCAGCCAAACAGGGTGGGAAAGCCCTGAGAGGCGATAAGGCTGTCAAGATCAGCCTGCCTCAATTTGCAGGGGATTTCATTCCACCTCCTCACCACCTTGGTCCTCCTTACCTCCTCCGATGAGCCCTCAGCAACCTTCTTCCCCTTGCCTTTCTTCTTCAACGTCGACATCACTACGGATTTCACGCGGCGTTTTCGAGAAACGATTGAGGTGATCGACGGGTTTGAGGAGTCCGAACTATCAGACATACAACTGAAAATCAAACGGAAACTTCTGAAGAACAGATATTTGGGAAGCAGAAAAAAAGGATAATCAGAAGACAAAGAAAGAAAACTTAGAAGAATAAGCAAGAAGATGAAGGATAAAAACTCTAAGGGCTGGCTTTTATAGGCCCAGGAGAGAGAAATTTTGATGCTGAACGGACTTCACGCGCCCCCACTCGCAGGTCTTAGCCAATGCGAGCGTCACGCGTGTCCCTTACACTGTGTGAGGAGACATGAAAGGAAAACTATACGGCTGCTGCCAGAGTTCACGCGCCCCCACTCGCAGGAACGGACCAATGCGAGCGCGACACGTGTCCCTGACAGCATGTGAGGGGACACGAAAGGCAACTGTAGCACCTCGAGCACACGAAATGTCTGACACGTCTCCATCACTGACCCACGTCAGCAACCGTCACGTACACAGACGATTCGTTTTCAACCAAATGGATAGAACTTCGCGCAACGATGGAAACAACCAAGAAAACGACAAAAACCCATCAGTAAGTCTAATATCTATCTTACCGCGCTAGCGCGAGATAAGACACACATTAGACTGGGGGGGCTTGAAGAGGTATGTACCCGCCTCAACACCGAGCAAGGCGGGTCAACCCGCAAGATAAACACATTATGAAGGCACAAAGCCAAAACCTATGCGCATGGCGCATACAAAACATGCTCAGGCATCATATGCCCAGGCACACATATGCTCGCGCATCACATATGCGCGCGGCGCATATCACATGCTCGTGCATATCACATCTGCCCAGGCACACATATGCTCGCGCATCACATATGCGCGCGACGCACCAGCGCGCGGCGCATATCACATGCTCGTGCATATCACATCTGCGCATGAAATATCTGCGCGTGAGAATAAAGAGAAGACCTCGCGCATCCTCAGGATGGGCGCATATCACACATGCACATAATCGACCTCGTCCTTATCCAAATCAGGATTAGGGCAACCTTGATTGTGCACGTCAGACAACCTTCCAGAAGGCATCTTTTTAAGGAATAAGGATATGCTGATGTTGACAGCTGCTAAATGAAAGGTGGACAGCTCAGCATGACTCATGGGTTACCACGTGATCATAACCAATGAAAAAGCACCAGGTGTCTCCAGGGACACGTGGCTCAAATCGATTGGAGGAGGCCAACAAAACCCTAATTTGGTCTCAGCTCAATCAGTGGAAACCCTAGCACTATAAATACATCATAACGTACACAGTTACACAGACATTGATTCACATTGAAGCATATTCAATTACATTCACTGACAGGCAGCCCTAGTCAGTTACTTTCTCATACACAGAGAGACAATCACATAATCATACAGAGTAACATACAGTATTCAGCTATTAAGCAATACTCTCCCAATTCCCTTACTCACACATTATTATCTTCTCCTACACATACTTATTCTCACGCCGGAGGGTTACCCCAAAGAGGACCCCTCTGTCCCTTTCTGAGGGGTAAGTAACGGCGCTGTTCATTTTGTAGGTGGAAGAACACTGATCCAGAAGAACCATCGGTGAAATAGTATAATCACACCCGAGGAAAGTAGATCTGCTACCAGTGAGTAGATCCACGTTTCTTCAGCTAAGATGGCGGGTCAAAGATCGATATTTTAGGGTGTTTACTGGATGGCCGGAACCGTTTTCCGGTGACCGGAAGTTATGGCCGGAAATACATGATGAAGGCTGATGGTTTTTAAGATATTTTTAGTATTATATTATAAATTAAATTAAGTTACACTTTTGGTCCTATAAGATTCAAGCTCTTTTTAAAATAGGTTTAATACGTATTTATAATTTAAACCTTGAACTTTGATATATGCTAAATATTGAAATAAAAGTTATAATATTTTGGGTACTTTACATATTTTACCCGAATAGTTTGCAATGCGTTTAACTTTAATAAAAATTGTAAATCCCGGAGTTACGGCTAGTTGATCAAAATGAAATAGAAACGTACACATTCCGCGCTTTTGCTATATAACTCAAAGATACAAGCCTTGGTGTTTGACTTTGCCATAATACTAACCTTTGACTTCATTTTTCAATCGATTCATACACATTCCGTGTAAGTTGTTTACTTTAAATAATCTATTATATTCCTTAGTCAATAACCCTCAATCAATTTATGTGATTGAGGGGAATTAACGGGTCAATTGGACTCTAACCCCTTTAAGGGCATATTGGTCAACAAATTTGACCAATCGATTTCTATCATTTCTGGTCGGAACTGAATTTTGGTCTAGAAGACTTTTATTTTTGTTTCGAGATCATAAGGCTACTGACCAAAACCCGACTTCCGAATCGCTGTTCGGATTCTGGTCAATACCAGCTCGCTTAAACGCTAATTATCTCATAACCGGAGTTCTAGACATCAGTTTGGATTGATTCTAGCGGCTATGTTATCGGTTTTAAGCATAGTTTAATATAGGATATGTAAGTTTCAGGTCTGTTCGGATTTATCTCAGTCATCACATTAAAGGATGGTTCGTGCGTCTAATCGTGTTTTTATTCTATTTCTCGCATACTCGCCTAAGCAATAAGGTGAGATATCATTCCCCTTTTATTTTACTGTTTTCAAACATTTTTGGGGCATATGCGTATCTAATTCATATTTTTATATCATATATATACACAGACTCGCAATGTAAATATTGTGTGTATTTCAATTAAATGCTAATTGCTACTTGTTTAAGTATTTATTTTATCGCATTCAGAGAGGCCCATCATAATATATGGCAGTAAGTTATGATCATACACCGTCTTAGTAGTCAAAGCCCGTTCGCATGGCGATGGCCAACCAACAATCACATTTATATGCTAGTCTTAGTAGCCTAAGCCCGATTCGCATGGCGATGATCAACCGATAATCACATTTGTTTGCTAGCCATAGTAGCCAACGCCCAATTTGCAAGGAAACGGTCAACTGATACAACTATTTTCTCATGGTTTGATTGAATTATTACTCACATTATTTTGTTTGCGCATTTATCATTTATCATATATTATATATTATTATTAGTGACGAAAGTGGTGATCAGCTCACTCAACATGTGTTGTTGACAAATCTCTGTCTATTTTCTACGCATATGCAAGTTATCAGTTGAATTGAAGCTAAGGTGAAGAACACATAGAAAGACCTTAGACAATAAAATCAAGAAATATTTGCATTATTATTTTGTTATAGATTATTTATTTGTTTTGGGTTATAGTTGTTGTGTTTGGAAACTTGTGTACTAGAATTGAAATTTGAAATAGATAAAATTAAATAGATATTATCATATTTTACATTGTATGATAGTACCTTGTGAGATGTGAACCAACGGTTCGCACCCCGACATTTCCGCCTTAGGTTGTTGGGGTGTGACACTTGTAACACCCTAGGCAAATCCCACATTGGCCGTGGAAAGGAGAGATTCCTTGGTTCATAGGTAAATGTCGTGCCTCTTAAATCACCAACGAGTTTTGGGCTTAATGGTAGTGGACGAGAGGAGAGCTCCTCAGTTAAGCGTGCTCAGGTGGGAGTAGTAGCAGGATGGGTGACCTCCTGGGAAGTCTTCACCTGGGCAACCAAAAACAAATCCGTGAGCTCTTTGTGGCAAAGCGGACAATATTAGTGGTGCGAGGGGCCGGATATTACAACAGTTGGGGGCTGGGTCACAGAGGTAGCCGAGTTCAGGAGAGCCGAAGAACATTATCTATGGATCAAGAGAAGTTCCGGAGAGATGAAGACCAAGATGGGTGTGAAAGTCGAGATGGTCAAGATCATAGATCAAGCCACACGTGCCAAATGAGACAAGTTTAAATCAAAAACCACCTATTTCTAGTCAGAAATTGGGGGGGGGGTGGTTGTTGGACGTAATGTCCAACTTAATAGGTCCGTCACGTATAGATGACCGAGTTGGACCTATTGGGCCCGTGGGATTCATTAATTATGTAATGGGTTTATGGGGTTGCAATTCGGATTTTATTATAGTTGGTAATGTCCTTAATTAGTAAGTTAGGTTAGTCTATATAAACCGAGTTTTAATTAGACATTATAGATTGTGAATATGATGCAACTAAGTTAGGGTTCATCAAGAGTCAAACCGAGTTAGGGCTTGAGATTGTAATAAGTTTTTGAGTTATATTTTTCTGATTAATATAAACAAAAGTTATTTGTTTAATTTGTGTTTGATTATCAATCTGGACTTGAAATGGTTCATGTAGCAAGTATATATTACCAGTATAAATTTCAAGTTTTGGAAAGTATATATTTAGTCCACATTGTTCACGAAGTTGTTAAAGTGTTAAGTTTTTATAAAATATATTTTTTTTCTTCTGAATGGTAATTTCTATTCAACAACAAAAAAAGAATTGTTACAAGACAAACTAATTATGTAATTTATAAAATAACGAGCTACTTTTTTTTTGTTTGTCTGAGAGTGGGACCGGGTAATATACATGTTTTACATCATATTTTTCTTAAAAGTCTTTACTTTATAGTTGTATAAAATTTGAACTTATAACCTCACCTTAAAAGGATGAATATCATATCACTACACCACTAGATAAATAGGTAAAGAATAAGTTTATTTAATTATGTATCGGGTGTTAACTGTTAACAAGTGCCACACGTATAACTACTGTATGAATGAATAATGAGCACTTTTTTTTTATAACGAGAACCAAGGTAGTGTTTGGTATGAAATAATGATAGGTGGAATGGAATAGATCATTCCATATAAATGAAATGAAACATGTTTGGTTGGAATTTATCAATGGAATGAATCATTCTTAAGGAATGAAATTCCTTCCATATATTGTATTTTTCATTACTTAGTAAAAGGTGTTTTTTCATTCATTCCTTCAAGGAATGGAATGAAAAATTATCAACAATTATTAATTATTATTTATTGTAGTATAACCATTATTAAATTATAATTGTTATTATATTTTTTATATTGTATCGTATTATGTTATTACCGTTCTATTAACCGACAAAAATATATGTGTGTATAGTTTACTATTTTGTAAAAATAATAATAATAAAGTGATTATTCACTTCATTCCTACTTGATAACCAAACAAGATAATGGAATGGTAATGATTCATTTTATTCCTTTGTCCATTTCATTCCTTTGTCTATTCCATTCACTCGCTCATTCCATTACCTCATATTAAACATACAAAGGTTTAATTTTTGAAAACTTAGAAAACAAAATTGTAAACTAATCTTACCATACTTTTCATCCATGTAACTAATCTAAAAAAATCTAAAATTAGCTACACTGATAAATAATTTTTAAAAGGGTTAATGAATTTAATTGGTTTGGACTTTTAATTTGGTTGGCTTTAATTGGGTTAAACTTTTAAATTGGTTGAACTTTAAATAAAGACAAAATAGCATAAGACGTCCTTTATGTTTAACGTTTTTTCAATGGACGTCCTTCAAAAGTAATGGCAGAAAGCATACTATATGTTTCAAAATTATTTCACGTTACGTCTTTTAGCCCTAACCTAGTTAAGTTTTTCCGTTAAATTTGATCATGTGCACGGCACATGAGGGTATGTTTGTAATTTCCACATTTATTTAATGATTGAATATAAAAAAACATAAATTACTTAAATATGAACCGGCATTTATGCCAAATTTGAAACTTGATTTACTCTATCATGATGTCACGGCATCATTCCCGTACCTCAAATCTTCATCTTTCTCTTCTTCTTGTTTTTCGGCCACCCACAAATCATTCCGACAAGCTATTTAAACTTAAAATTGGATGGCAAACCAGACTCAAAAACCTTACAACAGACTCGAAACCTTGTAATTATCATCTGAGTTGAAAAGTTACGATGGTGGGTTGACCGATGGTGCAAACAGGAATGGGCGAAGTGGTGTGGCCCTGCTAAGAGGGTTTTGGTTGAAGAAGATAACAGTTGTGTGTGAGATAATAATGGACGATGGTCGCTAGCCAGCGATGGTGGCATGGCCGGAGCTGAAGAAGACGGACGAAAAATGTGTGTTTTTTAGGAGAGGCGGATGAAGAGAGCAGGGAGAGAGAAATTATTGTTCGGTTTTAATTTGTTTTTAATTAGATAAACAAAATTACAAACCTACCCTCATGTGCTTTGCAGGCTTGCACATGATCATAATTTAACGGGAAAACTTAACTAGGTTAGGGCTAAAAGGACGTAACGTAAAATAAATTTGAAACATACAGTATGCTTTCTGCCATTTCTTTTGTTAAAGGACGTCCATTGAAAAAACGTTAACATAAAGGACGTATTTTGCTATTTTATCTTAAATAAATAGGGGCAAGACTTATATACTTTTTAGGGGTAGCGAAATACGAAAACCTACCTAAAAAATAATTTTTTGCACTACTAAGAAAAGTTGAGGGGTAGCAGAAGCTACCCCTAGCAAAGAACTAGATCTGTCGTCCTTATTAGTAACCATAATTTCAAGTAAATATAAAATTAGTTTAAAAGATATCGAATATTTTTGTGTAGTTGTTTAACAGTTAGATAACCGTCTAACAATTTTTTTGAAGATAAGTGAAGCTTAAGCTTGTTAATAAACGAGTTTACTTGTAGCCCCGATCGCTTTCCATACGAGCCTGATGAGCTGATCGGGCGATTCCATTTAGCTAACAAGTTGCGCAAATCAGTGGTGGAGCTAGGATTTTTTTTTCCAGTGGGTTCACTGTTTTTAGGTACTCTGAATTCATAGGATTGGGCATAAAATTTTTTGGGTCAATTCAACGGTTTGGATCGGGTAAAGTTAATCACATAATAAAAATACGACACAGTAATAAAAAAAACGTCTCCATTAAAAAATAACGGATAACCACATGCCTATGCCATTGGTGTAACTATACGAGTGGGCTAATGATCGCGTTTTTTCCTACGGTTAAAACTATGCTTAAATTTTATCTTAATTTCAGAAGTCATAAATAGATTAAGTTTCATAAACATAAATACAAATGCTACAATTGTATACACCTTTACACTTAGAACAATCCTATTTGCTTAATTAGGCCACATCTTCATCTTTTTCTCCACACACACACACACACACCGTTGAATATGTCCAAACTGATGACGTGGGTATCCCTACCCACTCGCTAGGGACACTTAGAAATAAAGAAGTAGCAAATATAAGTTGGCAGATGGAGAGTTTGAAACTTGCCCAGAAAGATTCCTAAGTTGACCAAGAGAGCTCTGGCGACAGTAAAACAACAGAAAAAGTTATGACTGACATAAAGCTGGTACTTGCCATAAAGCAAAAGTGATGACATAACAGACAAAGGCAGAACACAGGTTGCACATAAATGGCACTACCAGTCTGCATAAGCTGAAAGAAGAGTTGACCATTTTCCCTTAAAAAGCTTAAGCTTCCCCAACAAAAGCTTCATATTGCCTATAAAAGGAACATTTCAGCCATGTATTCT
The DNA here is from genome assembly GCF_021521415.1 of Bidens hawaiensis. NCBI lineage: Eukaryota > Viridiplantae > Streptophyta > Magnoliopsida > Asterales > Asteraceae > Bidens > Bidens hawaiensis. The sequence goes on from NW_027498903.1 coordinate 134,733, forward strand.
CATTCTCATTCACTCTATTTCTTACTACTCTCTCTCTTCATATTTACTCCTACAATCTCATTATCGTATCATATCACTGATTCTCACACCGAAGGTTGATCGTAAGAGACCCCCTCCTACGGTGAAAACTAACCGGTCGTGTTTTCTTTGATTCTTACCAGGTTAGGAAGCTCTGTTAGTGATATACTCTTGGGCCGCACATACCTTATTGTTAGCTATCCTCATTGTAGCAACAAGTGGCACCCCACCGTGGGGCTGGCGCTACTTAGAGCAAAGATTCTAGTAGTTTCAGTTCCATTGTTCTCAAGTATTGTTCTTTTTATGGCTGAAAAGAGTAATCCTAACAAGAGTGTTCCTCTGAACGATTATCGGCCACATGATAACTCCTCACCGAAGGAGAACATCGGCTGTAGTTCGCCGAAAACGAGCAGACTGTTGGTCACGTCGTTCGCAATCTTTTCAGTTCCAAACACCGCTCTCGACAAGAAGTGGAATCTTCTCTCCAAGGGATGATTTTTTTTTACTCCCGTAGAGAGGATAGATATGACTCCGGAGGGTGTTAAACGAAACTTCATCCAGCTCAGGGAGCTGGTGAACAACTATGTTCAGGAAGAACAAGCTAAAGGGGTGAGAATAAGGTTGGACTACACTGAAGAACCTGATGTCACACTCTCCCCCATTCCTAGTCCACCAAACACGAGCACACCTTCTCTACAATAACCTAAATTTTATGTAAAATAATAATTATAAAGCATTATCGACTTAATTGTCACACCCCAACTTAGGGCCTAGAAGCGTGACCAATAGTTGGTACCTATTTTGTAAATGTATCAGAGTTTATGGGTAAATTTTAGCTGAAGATTTAGAGTTATTATAACATTAATTTACATTGAAAATTTACTTGGGAATTAAATCCCCAAGTATATGTTTACAAAATATTGTTTTGATAATACAAGGATTTTATAACAAAATTGAGCCATCATGCATTACGAACTTCTATCTCCTCGACGACTCTAATCCTTGCTAAATACATCAAACTTAGTTACCTGCAATGGGGAATAAAGTACGTCAGCTATGTGCTGGTGAATGGTTATGACTCCTAAAAGCATTTAAATAACAATCATAATACAAATATAGTTTTCTTGACAAGCTCAGCTGATATATACTATACCC